>NW_026909716.1:0-80963 GCF_023558435.1 Drosophila sulfurigaster albostrigata | reverse complement strand
AGCACTGAGAGTAAAGCGCGGGTCGAGCGAGACGCAAGATTGACGATATCCAACAACAACACCAAGAGAGGGAGAGTTAACTATTGTAACAGCGTTGAGCGCAAAGAATAGCAAGTGAAAAAGAAGAGCGTGAAAGTAAACAAAAATACAAAAACAAAGTGAAGCGGCAACGAAAACAGAATTGTTTTGCTAACAAAGCAAAGCAAAGTTTGACCACACAATTTGTTGTTATATTTTCAGAAGAATGATAATAATTTACTAAATACACGAAAGCACACAGCGTTTTAACGATCTGTAGTTAAACACAAGTGAGAGAGTAAAATTAATGTTATATTAATTGTAAATAAATATGAAATTTAATGAAAAATCACAAATTTAAGAGGGAAGAAAAAAAAACACGTCCGACTGCGAATGCGAGAGCGAGCGATCTCAGTTGTTCGTCCTATCCCCACCTATGGTGCTCTAGTGTGGTGGCAGGCCACGGAATAAAGGACGTACCTATCCATCATGGAAAGGACACAGCGTCAAGCGCTACTGTGCATCACAGGCGCTATCAGGTCGACGCCTACTAAAGCCCTCGAGGTAATAGCTGGTGTCGAACGGTTAAACCTATACGCGCAATCCATAGCCGCAAAATCGTCTCTAAGGATTGACGAAACAGGCAATCTGGGTCTGCTAGGCTATGGTCACAGCGCCATTGGTAGGGAGACTAGTAGAGAATTGGACTATACTATCCCCCTTACCAGTACTGACCATATAAAAACAATATTCTTGGAACCGTACTGTTGGCGGGGAATGCAAACATTCCTATAAACTCCCAGACCATAGCAGCATCTTTCAGGCAGAAGTTTTTGTCATTGGCAAGGCTGCCGAATTGGCTCGGGGTTTACAGCGTAATCACAACTCAATTAACATCTTTGTTGACAGCCAGGCTGCAATAAGATCAATACACTCTGATGTGGTCAAGTCCAAAGTTGTCCTGGACAGCAGAAGAGCAATAGAGTCGCTGAACGAATCTGCGGTCGTGCGTATCTTTTGGATCCCAAGCCACCAGGGCATCGATGGCAACGAGATCGCAGACTCTCTCGCCAAAGAGGGAGTGGGGCTCGATGCCGGTAACATGTGCAATGTTCCGATATCCCTGCGAACTCTAGGCAGGAAAATTGAGGTGCGCTTTAGACTTCAGTGGGACGCAAGCTGGCGCAATGCAAAACTGCAAGGCTGATGTGTGCCTCTACTAACAAAAACCTAACCAAATTCGTCATGCAGCTTTCAAGGAAAGACTGCAGGCTAATGCTAAGCATTTTAACTGGTCACTGTCTGTCGGCTGTCCATGCTGTAAAGCTGGGTATCACGAACAGTGATCAGTGCAGGAAATGCAACGAGCAAGGAAACACTCGAGCATCTTCTCTGTAGATGCCCAGCGGTATCCCGACTCCGGCTGAAATACCTTAATTCGCCGTGCCCCAACGATCTTCGGGACGTTTCACGGCTACCTCCCAGGATGCTGCTGGCTTTTGGCAAAAATGCATCCATACTGCGCGACTTCTGAGACGTAGATACGCTACCGGTACAGCTACGGACCTCCACTGGTCTATGCTTTGCCCCGTACAGAGGCAGCAGATCCCACCTAACCTAACCTTCATTAAGCCAAACTTAACTAGAGTGGCGAAGCGAGGCGAATTCGCTCAGAGAGCAAAACGAAAGCTTTATTATCACTTCGCCCTAATAACTTCATTTGACAACTTCATTATCTTAACTAATCTACATCAAATGCGAGAGTGATAAAGAGAGCCAATATCGAGAGAGTTCGGATAGCCGAGACCCAGTCAGCAATTGGAAGATCGCTTTTGCAGTAATCACCTTGACGAGTCTTCTTCGAGTCGTTGAAATGATTAAAAAAAGATTCGTTTTATGCGCGACTAGAATATGAGTCGTAAATGATCTTCAAACACGATTTATAAAAAAGCAAAAAAAAATTAGTCATCCAGATGATTGAAATGAGATTATTTATTGCTTTGCATTAAAATTCGGTGAGAGAACTTGGAGCTTAGTTGCGCGCTCTGCCTTGGTTTTCTGTTCTTTGCCTTATCTCGTTGATCTTTTTTAAACGGTACTTTTCACCAAATTTTTAGTGGTTGCTGCAATGTTCTGCATTTTTAAACTCAGTTTTAGTAACTTTGTGAGTTCAGTGAGATTAGGTAAAGTGAAAAGAATGTCGGCCAAAAATATAAGAAAATTGGCAAAAAAAACAAGCCAAACAATTATTAAGCAAAAACATTGTGTTGTCTGCTTAAAAAATGAATATGGACATGGCAGATGACACAAATGAAGAACTTGTCGCAGAAAATAACAATGAAAATTATAACGACTCAAGTGCGTCAAGTGAAAAATGTTCTTCTACGAGTGATTTCGATAGTGAGAGTGAAAATGAAAGTGAAAGCGAAAGAATAATTTTGTGCGAAGAAATTTCAAAATGGGCTACTCAATTTGGAGTAAGCTTTGCTGCACTTAATGCATTGCTCTTAATATTACGAAAGTGCAATATAACAGTGCCAAAAGACGCTAGAACCACGGCTGCCACTTTTGGTACAAATGTACCAAAACTGGTACATTTTTATGCGTTGGTACATTGGATCACTTTTTTCATATTGGTAAATTTTCAATATGCCTAGTCTAGTATTTACATTTTTATAAAATTTTATGTTCACACATATTTTTTACAAATGGCTCTGTTCCACCAGACATCAATTGAGAAAATATATATGCGCCAATGTAAGGTCCATCACAACGTAAACAGTTATATATTGTGATTCACCATTTGTGATTCAGCCAAATTTCTAAGCGAAGAAGAACTTTCCATAGTGAAAACCTTTGAAAATTTATATAATGGTGATCCTCGTGATATAATATCCCAATGGAACCAACTCCGAATTTCTTTTAATCAGGGAAAAGAAAAAGATATTCGTAAATTTTGGAGACATTGAAAGTAAGAAACTTAATACAATTCATAAACAACTCGATTTCGTTGCCACACAGCTCTGGTGCTGGCGAGCGAAAGTATTTTTAAATTTCGTTAATGAAAACTAAATTACCAAATAAATTAGAATTTAAGACACTAAATAACATAATGTATTGCAAGGAATTGATTGTAAAGACCTTCACTATGTCTGGTCTACAAAAGACTGTTCATTTTTAAAAATTAACTAAGATAGTTTAAATTTTGATTTATTATTATTCAAGTGAAAGTTCTGTTTTTGTTTTATTTCTATTTGAAAAGTATAATTGATTAAATAAAAGTTATGTTTTTGTTTTCTTTTATATAGTAAATACTATACTAAAAAAATGAAATATGAAATAATAAAAGATAATTTAAAAAAAAAAAAACGTTAACAAAATATACTATTAAAAAATACCGAAAATATGAATAAAAAATTAAACAAGTAAGAAAGCTACAGTCGAGTATACTCGACTGTGAGATATTTGCGGTATTTTTCTCAAAAATACCGAATATACTGCAAAAATACTAAAAATATACCAAATGGTATATTTGGTATATTCGAAATATACCATAGACGGTACAATATACCAGATTATTAGCCAAAGCAACTAAGACGCCTAGTAAGTAGCCGTTTTGTTTCTTTAATAACTTCGACAATTTCTATCTGATCGCAACCAAATTTTCAGGAATTATAACAACTATAGTAATTATTGTATATACCAAAATTCGGAATTCTAGCTTTAAAATTACGATTTTTTTTATTTACGAGGGCGGAAGTGGGCGTGGCAAAAATTTGGAACAAACTTGATCTGCGTGCAAACTTAACAAATGCTGTCGAAAAAAATTTATTGCTCTATCTATTATAGACGGACGGACGGACAGACACACAGACGGACATGGCTAGATCGTCTCGGCTGTTGACGCTGAGCAAGAATATATATACTTTATAGGGTCGGAGATGCCTCCTTCTACCTGTTACATACATTTCCTGCCGGCACAAAGTTATAATACCCTTCTACACTAGGGGTAGCGGGTATAAAAAAAATAGTTTGCGGAATTTTTCTCAAAATATAATACCGATTACACTGCATAAATACTAAAAATATACCAAATGGTATATTTGGTATATGTATATAGTACTGCATTCAAAATATACCATAGACGGCACAATATATCAGATTGTCAGCCAAAGCAACTAAGACCCCTAGTAAGTAGGCGTTTTTGCCCATACAAAAGTATTTCTTTAATAACTTCCAAAATTTTTATCTGATCGCAACCAAATTCTCAGGAATACTAACTACTATAGTTATTCCAGCTTTTAAATTACGTTTGTTATTCGATTTTTTTGATTTGCTGGGGCGGAAGTGGGCGTGGCACAAATTTGAAACAAACTTGATCTCCGTGCAAGCATAACAAATGCTGTCGAAAAAAATTATAGCTCTATCTCTTATAGTCTCTGAGATCCAGAGTTTCATACGGACGGACGGACAGACACACAGACGGACAGACAGACAGACGGACATGGCTAGATCGTCTCGGCTGTTGACGCTGATCAAGAATATGTTACATACATTTCCTGCCGGCACAAAGTTATAATACCCTTCTACCCTAGGGGTTGCGGGTATAATTTTGCTAAAATTGGTGCATTTTTGCAAAATTTTGGTACACAAAATTTTTTTGGAGTGGCAACTGTGGCTAGAACCATTTTTAAGACTCCTGGCTCTGTTACTCAGAGAACAGTTAAAGAAGGAACTTACATACACTATGGAGTAAAATGCGGACTAATTGACTTTTTGACTGTACAAGATTGGAAGTTACCGAACTTGATTTTAGACTTCGGTATTGATGACCTTCCCTTGTTCAAAGCAGCTCGAAACAAGTATGGCCAATATTGGCCAGCGTTGCAAACACAACCTACGTTTTTCTTGTTGGCGTGTATGAAGGAACTTCTAAGCCAAGTTGCGGGATGGATTATTTTCAAGAATTTATTTCTGAGATGAAAATTGTTATGCAGAAGGTTTTTTTATTTTCTAATAATTTTGTACCAAATCTCTGTTCGCTGTTTCTTAATGGATGTACCGGCAAAGTCTTATGTTTTGGGAACTAAGAGATAGTATTCATGGATACTATTCATGTGGCAGGTGTACTCAAAAGAATAGATGGTTAAACATCGTCTTATTTTTCCACCAGAAACCACCAATTCACCTTGAACTAAATATTCCCTCAGAAATAGGACTCAGCCAGAACATCACTTAAATCAATCTCTATTAAAAATGTTAAATATTGATATTATATCACAATGTTCCTTAGATTACATGCACGTTATATGTTTAGGTGTGATGCGGACATTGTTGAATGCATAGGTAAAAAAAAGGGTGCAGACTTTTCTTGAACATCGTGGAAAATCGAATCTATTTCAAAAGAGTTGCATTTTAATAGAAATAACATGACAAGGGAATTTAAAAGAACACCGCGAAGTTTAAAAGAACTTGACAGATGGAAAGCAATAGAGCTTAGACAATTTTTACTTTATACTGGACCTTTTATATTAAAAGAAGTTCTATCTACGCACATAAAGTCCAAAATTTTATAGAAGAAAATCTAAATTTTTTTATTTATATATTTAAACTAGATACCCTAGATAGAAAGTATCAATAAATATTTTTGTCAAAAATGCAACCTTGCAGTTTTTACAGATGGTTAAAATCAGCAGATTGAGCAGCTGATTTTTGTGACAAAATTGGCGGGAAACTTTTAGTGACTTTGAGCGCTTGGCAAATCCACACGAAATAATAATTTTCTATTTTTTAAAGAGGATATTCAAGTTTGAGGTGTGTAAATTAAGAATAATAAACACAATTTGTGTGATAATTTGTTTAACGTTATATATGTGTACTGTTTTGTATTGTCCAAGGAAAACAAAAAGCTGACAAAAGTGTTCGTCTTCTGTAGAGGAAAAAAAGGTTTTCTGCGTATTTGTGCGTTGTGTAATGTATGTTAAACAATAGTAGACACTTTATATTAAATTTTAATAACAGTAAGGTTTGCGGCTTTTTGTGGCTTTTCCGATGCTTTAATTATTTAGATGTGCTTGAGTTCTATCATGCCACGTTGCTGGACGTGTGGATCGTCAGCGGGCGCCACTCTTCCGCACTGGGTAATTTTAAAACCAAAAAAAGAGTGCAATAAATAAAAAATTAAAATAAAATATCACGTATACGTCATGATGTCTATATGGGCATTGGAGTAGGCGTGGTCAAACTTACTTAAAGGTTTGCTTAAATATTTAGAGTGGTCTATTATTGAAGTATGCCAAGTTTCAGCTCGATAGATGCAATATTCGATTTAATGCCACCAAATCGGGAATCCGGACCATAGTGCTACGGAAAGATATGCTCACTTTTTAAAATTAACTTTAGCCTTAAGAATTCTTTTAGGTAAATATGTCTGTTAGCTTAACTCATGTGCTGAAAATCTTTTAAAATATTTTGTGTTTGATACACCAAGGCTATATGATCATGTAAGTAGAGCATATTTTAATAACGATATTATTTTTAGTGCAAAATGATGCCAGATTTGACAAAATTACTGAAATTTTACTAAATATACAAAAAGAAAACCGAATGTTAAAGGCTGAAGTTTTGTACATAAAGCTTTCTATTACCAAATTGGCAGAGGAAGTGATTACCGTCAAATTGGAAAATAGAAAACTTCACAGCACCAGAGGGCAACACACGGATGATTTCCCAGATTTCTTTGATAACGACGTACAGCAGGATAATTAGAAATTACAACAATTTGTAAGTATATATGAATCAATTTTAATTTGTTATAAATAACCAAATTTTGAGAAACAAATTATAGGGAAAACTAGTGAAGAAGGACCAACTCAATTTTTGAGAGCAGCAATTCGAAAAGTATTTTCTGACGAATTGGCTACAAATTATAGTTGGAAAGGCACCAACACAAAGCGCTGAAAAGTGCTTCCTTATTGTAACGAACCGTCACAACGCCGAGGTAGCTAGCGCTGTCCAGGGATCGAAAGAAAAATTTATGTTTGCTGAAACCTTACAAGTCGAGTATCTCAAGGTGTGAGACGATCTTCGTAGGCAAATGGAGATCAAGATGTAAAGAAAAGACAGGAGTTCTCAATTTGTAACGTTGTTTATTTTTATTTGTTATTTCTCTGGCAACAGATTTGTCAACAATAATGTGAATATTTCTGCTTCTGGGGTTCTTCTCGGGTCCAACGTCGATAGGATTGTTACACGGGGGAATTTGTCACGGAAGTCAGTGTGAAGCACACCGTCTATGCAGCTGTGTACACATTTTTTCGTCGTCGACTGTAGTGGTTGTAGTCACCCTACTATAGCTAAACGGGAAGAGTTGTGGTTCGTGCGAAGAATATGGAAAACGGGGCACGCGGCGTGGGTGAACTGGTTGCGAGTGTGTAATCACACTAGCCCAATTACACTGTACACGTTTTTCCGGCGTCGACTGTAGTAGTTTGTAGTCACACTACTACAGCTAACGGGAAGAAACGGGTTCGGACGAATTGTATGAATCGTAGCACGCGGCGTGGGTGAAGTGGTTGAGAGTGTGTAATCACACTGGCCCAATTACACTGTACACGCTGTTTCGGAGTCGACTGTAGTAGTTTGTAGTCACACTACCACAGCTAAACGGGAAGAAACGGGGTTCTGACGGATTGTATGAATCGTAGCACGCGGCGTGGGTAAAGTGGTTGAGAGTGTGTAATCACACTGGCCCAATTACACTGTACACGCTGTTCCGGCGTCGACTGTAGTTTGTAGTCACACTACTACAGCTAACGGGAGCTAGGTATACCTCGCGGAGAATCGTAACCGGGATGTACGGTGTAGGTGAGGCGAGTATTGGTGTGTAATCACACTGACACGGCCGCACCATACACACTATTACAGTGTCGACTGTACTACTGTTCCCGCAAACGGGCACTTTGCTTTACACAAGCACTACGGGCGAAGACGAGGCACACAGTATGAGTGAGACAAATGCTGGCGTGTGATCACACTGGCACAGTCACACTATACACCCTTTTTCAGCGTCGACTGTAGTAATCTGTAATCACACTACTACGGTGAACGGGGAAAAATGTGTGCGTTGTGTGAAAAGGTAGACAACGACGAGCGAAAGATGCGGCGAAAAGAAAAAAACAATGTATATCGTTAGTGTGGTGGTGTTTGTGCGTTGTCGCACTCGAAGGGGGTTAATACAATGACTATGCTAATGGCTATGCGTAATCGCATGTGTTGAACGGGGAGCAAAGGGAATAATTATAGTGTAAAAGGGTATCAAGCATTTAGCTTGAACGTACCTTTAAAATCCTCGTGTGTTGCGTGTTTAAACTGTTCGACGTGTACTTGGCACGTGGTTCTTAGACTTTTCTTTATCACTCGCGGGTTTACGTGTAACGCACTGGCAAGTTCTTATCAGAGTGAGAGCCCCGCTCCTCCCACTCTCGCCTTTTTATCTAGGTCAAGGTCTTGGCTCTGCCAACTCGCTTTTTACTTTCTTTTCCTAAATTTGTGCATGCGCTGTTAACTCGCTTTGCGTTGCACTTGTGCTGTTAACTCGCTTGCTCATTTTTGCGCTGCGCACGCGCTGTCAACTTTGTAGCTGAAATTGACTAAGCCTAAAAGTATGCAACATTTTTTTCTTCTTTTTCTGCACACATACGTAATTATACCTATTATTTATTATCTTATTTATTTATATGTTTATTGTCCTAGTTAATTTGTATTAGTTAATTTGTTTAGTTGCATAAAATAATTTGTAGTCTGAGAAAATGGTGCTCAATGTCTTGTCATGTTTTGTTCTGAGAAGCGGAGCTTTATTTACAAATGAAACTGAAAGCTCCAAAAATAGCGCCCTCTATTGGTGGACCACGATACATGCAAGCATGGATTGCTAGATCAGCTGATCGTGTTAAGTCCAGACCAAAATAGACAAGCGATTTCCTTTTTTGAGTAGGATTAATTGTCAAATTTCCGAAAAAAAAGGTTTTTGTTGTTGGTTTTGTTGGCAAGAAAATGGTTGGCAGGTTATGTGCCGAACCTGAGGAAAAAATGTGTAAAAGTGCATGTGACTAAAACCAGAAAAAAAATAGATCTCAGTGAAGTGGTTGGCGAAGTCCGTTGCATATATCGTATTTGTAAGTATACAATCGTACTGCAATGTATGATTGATATACTAATACGTTAATTGTGTTTTTATTCACAAAAGTGCACCTATGCCGTCCACTTAACCTACGCAATAGATGGTTGTCCACTTCCACGTCCTCCCATACCAAGTGCCGTTTTCCAGATTAGGGTAAATATTTGTTATACGTATGTTTAGTTTTTCGTTGTTCTAAGTTTAGTTTTGTCCATTTATTTTTAGATTCGGCACTTAGTCATATTTTATATAAAACCCGGTATTAAACTGAATTTAATACCCCAGCCGTAATTTATATAATAACCCAGTCATAATTTATATAAACCCTATTGTGTAAATTATAAAAATCCAGTGGTAGAATTTTAAATTAATTTAAACTGTAACTTCACCACACATAAATGAGGGATTAACGGCCAACCACCCAAAGCTCCACTTCGCAGCTGTGCTGGTCAGATCAGCTGTCTGGACAACACAAACAGATGAGCTGTTGTTAGCTGCAGACGCTCATTGAGCATCAGGAGAATTGCAGGCTGTGATTCTACTGCCGAAAACACCTGTGTCTGTCAGCCGTGCGTTCGTCATTTACTAGTTGTTCCGCACTGGTGGTGGCATCGAGGCCAAATATATGCGTCACCCAGGAGGAAGGCGAACAGCTGGATAGCAGCTTATGTTTTTTTCTGTTTGTTGATTATTGTTAGTTTACGTTGTTCTGTCCCAATATGCATTTATAAGTGAGAGTCAATCATCAGTGTTGTAAGTGTAGTATGATGTGGCGAGAAAGTTGAAACAACAACTTTTCTTGGGCACTCATAATACAAGTACCACGGTATTGTTGTATGAAATAACAACTGCAATCATTTAAGAATGCATATAAGGCACCATATATAGGCAAAATATCTTTGTACAATTGTATTTAATTATTGAATTTAATGTATCTGTATTGCCTGCAAGTAGGTACACTCATACCTACATACATTTGTATGTACATATGTATGTTTGTGTGGAATTGCACTAGCAGATCATAGCAGCCAGCTTTTACGCATGCGCAAAAGCTTTCTTGTTACTATTTATCCACAGCTTCACCACAGACAGTCACTAACACAAGGAAAGATCTTTCTGCGTGGGAGTCGCCGAATGTATGAAAGTCTGTTTCACTCTTACTAAATGATAATATATACTTGAGTTAGAGCTTTTGGGTGCATCTCAGCGCTGCTATAGCTGCTACTGCAGTCCCAGCGGTCAATGACCTTGAAGGGCTGGCCATATACATGCCTGCATTGAGTGACAGCCATCAGCTGATCCTCATCCAATTGCTTGCGCAGAGCTTTTCTGTTTAAAAAGATAGATTATGTTTGCCTATATTCATTGTGCTTTTCATCATTCTCAATGAAGTCATTTTAATTGCAAAATTCTTAAAGTATTAGTAATTTTCAAACCCAAAAATAATTAGTTATATTATATTTATGCTAGATCATATTTTATATTTATAGGTTAATTATTTTTAGTTTTCTTTTATTTATTCTTTTCTTTTTGCCTTATTTAATTAATTTCTGCCTCATACACACTTACTATGTTTGTCCGTTAATTTATTTATTTATTTATTTTTCTTGTCATTTCGTTTGTAATGTTAAAATTCAAATCACTTTTCTTATATGTTAATAAATTAAGGATGTTCGCTTAATTTAATCATTTTTATTTGGAACCATGCATCACCAAGCAGGAGTAGGTTAGCCGAACCACTGTCTTTTAGGGATCCTGCCAACTTTAAGTTTTTGGCATATGAATGCAGGATCATGGTAGGGTGGGCGTCTGCACACAATAACAGCTGTGTTGCATGAGAGAGTGGCTCCGTGTTCTTTGTTAACCTACCTTCCTCTCCTTCCCTTTCTCGTCTCTTTCACTATTGTTTATTGTAACCTTCCCATTACACTCCTTCTTCTCTGACTTCCCTTATGTACGCGAATTTTAAATGTATTATTGTTATAAGTGGTGCGTCCTATTAGTTGGCCTTTTATTTAACCCCATGCTACCTGAGCAAAGCCCGGAGAAGCCGGGGCGTACGCCACGCTACTAAACCCAACACCAGCACCAGACGAATACTACAATAGTGATTCGTTACAGATATAATTATAATTTAATAATATATTTTGGCGCCCAATCGTGTGGCCTGTTTTTGGTAGAATCTAAACATGGCCTATAAAAAAATTATGCTCTAGAATAAATACCAGCTAGTGATTCAAGTCTTTTGTTGTCCTTATACATATTTGTGTACTAGGTTAGTCTCTTTGTGTCTATTTTATTAGCGAGAAAGTAAGACCTCGTAAAATCAGGACAAAAGAACTTAACCAAGACGGTGTTGGTTGACGTTTTAGAAAATAATAGCTTCAAAATGGCTTTATACTCAAACGGTCAAACTGTCTACTGTCATTTATATGCTATCGTATTTCTTTAGGTGTAGAGCTTACTTTGAAAAAGTTCGTGGACCAGATCTGCCTCTTGCGGTAAGCAAAACACCTAATGAAAACGATGGAAATAAAGTAGTACTACAAAATTAATTCAGCAATTGACAGTTAAACTCATTGACTGGGGTTGCATAGTCCCGTGGTGGCGCAAGTCAGCTTAGTGTGTTTAGTACTGTTTATTGTCCGTCTTTAGCAATCATAAAAGTTTACAATGTAATATTACTAATTAGGCGATCTATTATCGACTGAGTATGGTTTGCATGCGCTATTATGCTATACTTGGTTTTGAAATAATTGCTCTTAAAGTTGGTATTATTAAAATGAAGGAGCTTTATGAATGCTTATATTTTCCCCAATTTCTTTTCTTTCCCTTTAGTGGCTGTTAAGGCGTTCACATTTCAATTAGTGTTTGAAACGGATCGTGGCTCAGAGCTGCTTTCTCGTCATACTAATTGTAGGTATGCTTATCTAGCAACTAGTCCTATCATTTTCCATTCATTCCTATTCTTTTCTTCTTTTTCGATATCTGCTTTTTGATTCTGTGTTGATCACTACACACGAGCATGGTCGTTATCTTCTGCGTGGATACGAGTGTAAGTGGTAGTGATGCAACCAAAATCTATCTGTAGGGGGACATTGGTTCTAAATATTCGCTTGGAACGAGTAAGTGGTTCGAACTACTTAACTTGCCGCTATATTTGGAACTATGTTTTTTCGAATTCCCTATTTTCATTGGTTTCAATATATTCTTCTTTTTTGTGTTAATCACTATACACGAGCATGGTCGTTATCTTATGCGTGGATACGAGTGTAAGTGGTAGTGATGCAGCCAAAATCGATCTGTATCTGGAACAATGTTTCGAATTTCCTCTTTTCTTTTCAATATCTATTTTTTTCTGTGTTAATCACTACACATGAGCATGGTCGTTATCTTCTGCGTGGATACGAGTGTAAGTAGTAGTGATGCAACCAAAACCTATCTATGTTTTCGAATTTCCTATTTTCCTTGTTTCCAATATCTACTTTTTGATTCTGTGTTGATCACTGCACACGAACATGGTCGTTATCTTATGCGTGGATACGAGTGTAAGTGATAGTGATGCAACCAAAATCTATCTGTGTTCTTGAATTTCCTATTTCTTTTTTGTCATCATCTACTTTTTTTTTATTCTGTGTTAATCAATACACACGAACATGGTCGTTGTCTTTTGCGTGGATACGAGTGTAAGTGGTAGCGATTTAACAAAACCTAAATGTATTTGGATATTGTTTCTAGATAT
This sequence comes from Drosophila sulfurigaster albostrigata, assembly GCF_023558435.1. Lineage (NCBI taxonomy): Eukaryota > Metazoa > Arthropoda > Insecta > Diptera > Drosophilidae > Drosophila > Drosophila sulfurigaster. The sequence continues at coordinate 68,025 of NW_026909716.1, read as the reverse complement.
TCGCTTGGAACGAGTAAGTGGTTTGGAACTACTTAACTTGCCGCTATATCTGGAGCAACTTTTCAGATTCCCTATTTTCGGTGTTTTCCATATCTGCTTTCGACTATTAGTTAGCAACTCTTCCTTCGATAAGTGTTGCATGGTTCCAAATTTATTCATGGCATATTGGTTTATATTTTTGAGTTTGATTTCGATTATTGTTTGTTTATTTAATATTGTTTTGTGTTTCATACGTTTTTTTTGTTTAGTTAGCAATTTATAAATACTCAATTTGGCCAAGATGTTTGATGCACCCGGCGCAGACTGACAGCGTTGCCTCAATTACCTTTGTCAATTCGTAGCAACTCGAGTTGACATCGGAGCAACAAACAAAACTGGCAAATTTCATGCGAAGGACCTTAAGCAGTAATCGTTTATCTTCGCATCGTTGCAGTTAAGCTACCTCCAAGCGGGTATCCCACTTTGTCGTTACAACGACTAAGTGTGATTTTGCCAGGGGGATGTGTAATGGGCCGCTTGTCGTAGCTGAAATTGACTAAGCCTAAAAGTATGCAACATTTTTTTTCTTCTTTTTCTGCACACATACGTAATTATACCTATTATTTATTATCTTATTTATTTATATGTTTATTGTCCTAGTTAATTTGTATTAGTTAATTTGTTTAGTTGCATAAAATAATTTGTAGTCTGAGAAAATGGTACTCAATATCTTGTCATGTTTTATAAATGAGACTGAAAGCTCCAAAAATAGCGCCCTCTATTGGTGGACCACGATACATGCAAGCATGGATTGCTAGATCAGCTGATCGTGTTAAGTTCAGACCAAAATAGACAAGCGATTACATTTTGAGTAAGATTAATTGTCAAATTTCCGAAAAAAGGTTTTGTTGTTGGTTTTGTTGGCAAGAAAATGGTTGGCAGGTTATGTGCCGAACCTGAGGAAAAAATGTGTAAAAGTGCATGTGACTAAAACCAGAAAAAAATAGATCTCAGTGAAGTGGTTGGCGAAGTCCGTTGCATATATCGTATTTGTAAGTATACAATGGTACTGCAATGTATGATTGATATACTAATACGTTAATTGTGTTTTTATTCACAAAAGTGCACCTATGCCGTCCACTTAACCTACGCAATAGATGGTTGTCCACTTCCACGTCCTCCCATACCAAGTGCCGTTTTCCAGATTAGGGTAAATATTTGTTATACGTATGTTTAGTTTTTCGTTGTTCTAAGTTTAGTTTTGTCTATTTATTTTTAGATTCGGCACTTAGTCATATTTTATATAAAACCCGGTATTAAACTGAATTTAATACCCCAGCCGTAATTTATATAATAACCCAGTCATAATTTATATAAACCCTAGTGTGTAAATTATAAAAACCCAGTGGTAGAATTTTAAATTAATTTAAACTGTAACTTCACCACACATAAATGAGGGATTAACGGCCAACCACCCAAAGCTCCACTTCGCAGCTGTGCTGGTCAGATCAGCTGTCTGGACAACACAAACAGATGAGCTGTTGTTAGCTGCAGACGCTCATTGAGCATCAGGAGAATTGCAGGCTGTGATTCTACTGCCGAAAACACCTGCGTCTGTCAGCCGTGCGTTCTTCATTTACTAGTTGTTCCGCACTGGTGGTGGCATCGAGGCCAAATATATGCGTCACCCAGGAGGAAGGCGAACAGCTGGATAGCAGCTTATGTTTTTTTTTTCTGTTTGTTGATTATTGTTAGTTTACGTTGTTCTGTCCCAATATGCATTTATAAGTGAGAGTCAATCATCAGTGTTGTAAGTGTAGTATGATGTGGCGAGAAAGTTGAAACAACAACTTTTCTTGGGCACTCATAATACAAGTACCACGGTATTGTTGTATGAAATAACAACTGCAATCATTTAAGAATGCATATAAGGCACCATATATAGGCAAAATATCTTTGTACAATTGTATTTAATTATTGAATTTAATGTATCTGTATTGCCTGCAAGTAGGTACACTCATACCTACATACATTTGTATGTACATATGTATGTTTGTGTCGAATTGCACTAGCAGATCATTGCAGCCAGCTTTTACGCATGCGCAAAAGCTTTCTTGTTACTATTTATCCACAGCTTCACCACAGACAGTCACTAACACAAGGAAAGATCTTTCTGCGTGGAGTCGCCAAATGTAAGTCTGTTTCACTCTTACTAAATGATAATATATACTTGAGTTAGAGCTTTTGGGTGCATCTCACCATAGCGCTGCTATAGCTGCTACTGCAGTCCCAGCGGTCAATGACCTTGAAGGGCTGGCCATATACATGCCTGCATTGAGTGACAGCCATCAGCTGATCCTCATCCAATTGCTTGCGCAGAGCTTTTCTGTTTAAAAAGATAGATTATGTTTGCCTATATTCATTGTGCTTTTCATCATTCTCAATGAAGTCATTTTAATTGCAAAATTCTTAAAGTATTAGTAATTTTCAAACCCAAAAATAATTAGTTATATTATATTTATGCTAGATCATATTTTATATTTATAGGTTAATTATTTTTAGTTTTCTTTATTTATTCTTTTTCTTTTTGCCTTATTTAATTAATTTCTGCCTCATACACACTTACTATGTTTGTCCGTTAATTTATTTATTTATTTATTTTTCTTTTCATTTCGTTTGTAATGTTAAAATTCAAATCACTTTTCTTATATGTTAATAAATTAAGGATGTTCGCTTAATTTAATCATTTTTATTTGGAACCATGCATCACCAAGCAGGAGTAGGTTAGCCGAACCACTGTCTTTTAGGGATCCTGCCAACTTTAAGTTTTTGGCATATGAATGCAGGATCATGGTAGGGTGGGCGTCTGCACACAATAACAGCTGTGTTGCATGAGAGAGTGGCTCCGTGTTCTTTGTTAACCTACCTTCCTCTCCTTCCCTTTCTCGTCTCTTTCACTATTGTTTATTGTAACCTTCCCATTACACTCCTTCTTCTCTGTCTTCCCTTATGTACGCGAATTTTAAATGTATTATTGTTATAAGTGGTGCGTCCTATTAGTTGGCCTTTTATTTAACCCCATGCTACCTGAGCAAAGCCCAGAGAAGCCAGCGCGTACGCCACGCTAATAAACCCAACACCAGCACAAGACGAATACTACAATAGTGATTCGTTACAACTTGCTTGGCTCATATTTGCGTTGCGCATGCTCTGTGAACTTGCTTGGCTCATTTTGCGCTGCGCACGCGCTGTCAACTTGCTTGGCTCATATTTGCGTTGCGCATGCTCTGTGAACTCTCTTTGCGTTGCCCTTGCGCTGTTAACTCAGCACAGCTGGGTGAGGGACCATGTATAAGAGAAAACTCTGGTACATATGTTTTCGGACTATTGTTTATTTTGTGGCGCAGTATGGTGCGTTACACTCCCCTTTCCCGCCGGGCGAATGAAAATCCGGATACGTCCGAATTTAGTCCGGTTCACCTGGTAGGTGGTGTCAAGGTAAGTATGGGTGAACCTTGTCCTGGTTCCTCGTCCCTCGCTGCAGCGGACCTCCTCGACTAGGCCCCGGGGTAGTTGACGTTGGGGCGTTTCTACCTTCCACTCGGCAGGAGCTTCCACCAGCTCGCTTTCATGGGCTACCTCGGTCATCAGAGGTTTCTCCTCCTCCTCCTGCAACGGCATCAAGTCCTGCCCCAAGACCTCCAGTAGGTCGGCGAGAGGTCGGACTCCTCGTTGGAGGGAAGTCCTGCGTACTGCCGGCGGACCCGAGGCCCGTCCGGCTCGTCGTCCGACGACGCGGACTCCCAGTGTGGACCTTCTTGCGGTGGGGCATAGGAAGACATAGGGAGGGGGAACCCGTCGGGGTCGGACATATCCATTTCCTCCAGTCGGCGTAGAACGGGTGTCATAGGGCGTCGAAAGGCTGGCGGGAAGTAGGGTGGTGGCACCGGGCGGTCAGCGATCGCTGGCCCCCGATAATTCCAGTGCTCTGGCAGCTCAAAATAGGAGGTGGGGGTTTCCCCTGGAGGGAGGATAATATCCACCACCGCCCGGTCAATACGAGTTACCCGCATTCCCCATGGGCGGATGGCCGGCTCGTAGGTTACCGTACGGTCTACTTCCTCGATGAAAAACGGTTCGTCCGCGTCGCTATCCTCAGTGGGAGGAGGCTGGTATTGTTGCACCTCCGTCTCGGTCGGCGACGAGGGTCGAGCATACAGCCCACGCCCTAGTCGCGGGTCGCGGCGTTGCCCGGGCCTGGGTGACCAGGCGCCTGGTGGGAGTCGGAAACAGGGCTCTTCCGCCTCGCTGCTCTCCTCCTGTTTGGAATCATCGTCCTCTTCGTATGGCCTCTCCTCCGATTCCCCCTCGCTGGTGGAGTTGTATCCGGCTGGTAGGCCTGCCAAGTAGAAAGGGTCATCCTTGTCCCACGGGGTGTAGTGTGGCGACATACGGGGTGCATCCTCAGGGCACGGGGAATAGCGCTGTTCCGCACGATCCGGCGTCATAGGGGGTGCATCGCCAGCGTAGTCGCGTGGCGGAGAAGAAAAGGTGAGATCGATAGGTTCCATGTACTGTAATAATTAAGAAAAGTAGTGAGATTATTAGTAGGGCGACTGAGGAAATTGTGGTCGGAGGGATAGGATCAGGGTTTGATCGCGGTTCCCGACGTGTCGCTTTCGTAGTATTCGGCCTCGGAGTCAGGCCTCTGCTCCTGGAACTCCTGGAGATCGGCAATGTTAGCCACTCTTCTTTGGTTGGTCGTAGTGTGTTGTAAGCGGACGATGTTTGCTGCAATGAACTTCTTTACTATGTAAGGGCCATCAAACTTCGGAGCTAGTTTTGCTGCGAAACCGTCGGCAGCGTTGGAAAGATGGTGTTGCCGCAAAAGCACCTTTCCGCCCAAAGTAGGTCGCCATTGCCTCCGGCGTAGGTTGTAATGTTGACTCTGGTCATGGCTCGCTTGATTCAGGTTTCCGCGTACGATTGTAAATATCTCCTGCAGTCTTTTTGCCTTATTGCTGGGGTCTTCTAGTTCGCCGGGGGCCTCTGGTGTCACCTCGTCATATAATCCTCCGGGAAGTCGTGGCTCCTTACCCTGTACTAGGAAAGCTGGACTGTAGCCGGTGGACTCGGAGACGCTGGAATTGATAGCTAGTGTGTTCTCTGGAAGTAACTCATCCCATTGGTTCTGCTGTCCGTCGATTAGTTGCGAGATCATGGTCTTAATCGTCCGGTTGGCTCGTTCCGTTGGATTTTCATGTGGCGAATAGGGAGCAGTGTGTTGTAGGTCGACCCCGGCGATTTTTAGAAATGCCTTGAAAGACCGGCTAGTGAATTGCGTCCCATTGTCGCACACGAAACGTCGCGGAACCCCGAAATGAGCGAGGATTCGCTCTCGGAACGCACGCTGAAGGCTCGCAGTAGTGGCACTAGTTCTACCCATTTGGAAAACAAGTCAAAGAAAACGAGGAGCATAGTGTTACCTTGCTTGGAACGAGGAAGTGGGCCGACGAAATCAGCTCAATGACGGCGAAGGGTTCTTCTGCGGGCCGGGTATGCATGGGTCCGGCAGGCTTCTGCTGTGATGTCTTGAATTTTTGACAGCTCAGGCATTGCCGGACGTGCTTCTTGACGTCCCGGTGCATACCTGGCCAGTAGTACCGCTGACTAATTCGAAGAATAGTCTTACGTACTCCTAAGTGGCCGGCAGCTGGTTGGTCATGACACTCGTGAAGAACGCGGGGTCGCATGGCCGGGGTACGCACAACTTCCACGTCACGTCGTCGAAGTCATCGGATCGATGCACTATGTGCCGGAACAGTTGCCCGTCCCTGATGGTATAATCCGGGTAGCGTTGTGGTTCCTCACTCACCTGTCGTATGCGCCGGGATAACCACGAACAAGGTTGGGCCTCCTCCTTTAACATAGCCAGCCTGGTAAGGGGTTGTCGGGAAAGAGCGTCGGCGACTACGTTCTGCTTTCCGGGTCGATATCGCACGTCGTATTGGTATTGTTGCAGCTCTAAAGCCCAACGTGCCACACGTCCATGTGGTGATTCTAGTGAATTCAACCACTTGAGTGCCAGATGGTCGGTGACGACCTCGAATCGATAACCCTCCAGATAGCAACGAAGTTTCCTGATGGCCCAGATCACTGCGAGACATTCCTTCTCGGTGGCGGAGTAGTTCTCCTCCGCTTTGTTGAGCCGTCGACTAACATAGGATATCACCCGCTCTTGACCGTCGATTTCTTGAGTCAAGACTGCTCCGATTCCTACGTTGCTAGCGTCAGTTTGTAGCACGAACTGCACGTGGAAGTCCGGGCATGCTAGCACAGGGGCGGTGGTCAACAGGGTTTTTAATTCATCGAACGCGACTTGCTGCTCTTCGCCCCATGTCCACTTTCGCCCCTTTTTGAGGAGTTGTGACATGGGTTGCACCACCGTTGCAAAGTTAGGGACAAATCTGCGGTACCACGACGCCATGCCGATGCACTGGGGTAATTCTTTCAGGTTCGACGGGGGAGTTAATTCGCGGACAGCTGCCACCTTGCTGGGATCCGTGTGAATCCCCTCCTCACTGATCACATGTCCTAAGTAGGTTATTTTTCGCTGGAAGAATGCGCATTTTTCGTGGCTTATACGTAAGTTCGCCCGCCGGAGTCTTTTGAACACTTCTCTAAGATGCTTAGTGTGTTCCTCTAGGGAGTTCCCGACCACCACAATATCGTCTAAGTATGCGAAGGCGAAAGGTTCCATGTCGACTCTGATCACGGAGTCCAAAGTACGCTGGAATGTCGCCGGGGCCGAATGTAGTCCAAATGGCATCACTCGCCATTGATACACGCCGCATCCTGGTACGGTGAAAGCGGTGGCCTCTCGACTTCCCGTAGCCATCGGTATCTGCCAGTAGCCGTTCTTAAGGTCCAGCGTGGATATGAATTTCGCGTGTCGTAGGCGTTCCAGGATGTAGGTAATCCTCGGAAGGGGGTATGCATCAGGAACGGATCGCTCGTTGAGTTGTCGGTAGTCCACGCACATCCGCCATTGTTGTTATATCAACGTCACAGTTGGTGGTTGAATCTTTTAGCTTTTGAAGTTCAATTGAATCAACTCGTGCACGTCAGTGCAGTTTTGGTTTGGTTTTCATAATGTTCATTTATTTTGAGTAAAATGTTCTCTTACCCTAAGTACATAAGTTCAGCGCGCAATGCGCTGCCGGTTCAGCCGGCAGCGGCGCGGCTGCATTATATATTACTTATATGTATATACTTATACTTAGGCGTCAATGGACAAGCATGCTTTGTCTTACATAAATTCTTTAGAGTGAGAGAGTGTATTATGCACTTATGCATATTCTATTCTATTCTATTTATAGTACTAAAATCGTTTGGTAAATTATGCAATTTTCCAAAAACTAACTCATATGGACAATAGTTGTGTGCCATAGAGGGGGTCGTGTTGAAACAGTATACGAAATATTGAATCCATACGTCCCAATCAGTTTTATCAGCTGATATATAAGATCGTATATATTCATTGAAAGTTCTGTGACTTCTTTCGACTGTTCCAACGGTCTGGTGGTGGTGTGCAGTAGATGTTATATTATTAATCTTTAAATATTTGCACAAGTCATTTATAATTGAATTCTTATATTCCGTTCCCATGTCCGAAATGAACGTCTTCATTGGACCGTACTTGAGAATAAAAGATTCAAATATTGCTTTTGCTATTGTTGTTGCACTTTTGTTTGCAACTGGTATAGCTACTAAATATTTAGTCAAGTCACATATAAGCGTGACTGCATATTCATTTCCATGCTCTGACTTTGGTAATGGACCAATTGTATCCACTATAACTCTGTCAAAAGCTTGTACTGGTGTTTCAGTAATGGTTAGCGGGGTCTTATTATGTTTAACTGTTTTTGATTTTCGGCATTTTTGACATTTCTGGATGTGCTGTGTTATATCACGAGTCATACCTTTCCAGTAATAATGTCTTTTGACCTTGGCCAAGGTTTTTGTAATGCCTGTGTGACCTTGTATTGGATCGTCATGTAGTGTAGACAGTATAGCTTCTTTCTCTTTATTTGTATTTATTGTAGTCACCGGGATGAGTAGCGCTACTCTTAATGTATTCAATTTTTCATTGCCCATTATTTTGAAATTATCTATTGAAATTTTCTCAAAGATATTTTCCCACGGTGCTATTTTTAATTGGCTTATTTGTAATATACCGGCTTCTTTCTCGAGCCTTGGAAATAGTTGACCTAAATCAATATTTCCATTTGTATATATGTCACCAATATCTACTCTTGCAATAATTTTCTTACCATGTTTAAAGAAACATAGCGAATATTTTATATGCAAGGTCACTACTTTTCGTATTTCGTCATTGTTTATGACGTTGTATACGTTGGGCTGAGAAGCTTTTTCTGTAGATTGCCTTGGCAATTCTACTTTTTCATTTTCTGCGCAGAAATTCTGTCTACTTTGGTACCTGGTAGTGACTTTCAGGATTTTATTTTGTATGTCTTTAAAGTCTTGGATGGTTATTCTTGATAACGCATCCGCTACATGATTGTCTTTGCCCTTCAGATATTCTACAGTGAAATTATACTCCTCCAGCTCAAGTCGCATGCGCGTTAACTTGGAGCTTGGATTAGTCATTGAAAACAGGTAGGTTAGAGGTCTATGATCAGTCTTGACAGTGAAGTGTCTACCATAAACGTATGGTCTGAAATAAGTTATTGCCCAATGAATTGCTGTCAATTCTTGTTCTGTTGTACTTTTATTACTTTCACCCTTAGTAAACGATCTTGATACATAAGCTACTGGAAGTTGGAGGCCATTTTGGTTTTGAGTTAAAACTGCTCCACACGCTTGCATCAGTTGACCATTCGAATTTAACATCTTTTTTACATAATCTTGTTATGTGACGAGCATAGTCGGCAAAATTTTTAATAAAACGTCTATAGTAATTGCAAAATGCAACAAATTGTATTCCCTGCATTTCTCAAAAACATCAGTTAAGTTTTTAAGCATATGGTTTTCGGAACAACCTATAACTATTAAGTCATCCATATAAAGGAATGCTTGTGAAGGTTCTAATCCAGAGAATGCAATAGTCATCATTCTCTGAAATGAATTAGGCGCTATTTTTTAAACCGAAAGGTAATCGTGTGAAACGATACGAGCCATTGCTCGTTGAAAATGACGTTATATCTCTTGAACCTTTTTCAAGTTCAATTTGATGAAAGCCAGACATTAAGTCCAGACATGAGAAATATTTCGCTCTTCCTAATTGATCCAAAATATCATCAATTCTAGGTAGCGGGAATTTATCCGACAACAGTTTTTTATTAATTTGACGATAGTCAATTACTAATCGCCATTTTTTCGTATCAGATCCGGGAAGTGATTTCTTCGGAACTAATAAAAGTGGGCTGTTATATGCTGATACAGACGGTTCTACTATTTTATTATTTATTAATTTTGTACCTGTATATTGATTTCGTCTTTCTGACTATGTGGACTTCTATAATTTTTATGTATACTGGTTCATCATCTTTCAATCTTAACTTTTGCTTGTAGAAATTGTTGGTAGTGATTGATTCGGTTTCGAGTCCGAATACGTCACTAAACTGGGTGCATAAATTAGGCAATTCCTTTTTGAATTGTGGTGGGAAATTTTTAGATAATTGAGATAAGACAGTTTTTTCTCTATTTTCTTGATTTTCGTGAACTATGTCATAGTTCGAAAGTGGTTCATATTTTAGGCTATGAATATTTACTATTTGATCATTACTGGTTGTATTCAGTAATCGGACAAATGCATTTTTGGTTGTTGCGACCGTGTTCGCAACATAAATGCCATGTTGAATTTCCTGATTGGGTATTAATATAGTTTCTTCATCTGATGACAGATGAATCTTTCGGACAACTTGGGATCTTGCTTCTGGTACCAGAACTGTATGTTATTGGAACATAAATTGGGAAATTCAAATTATTTGGTCTAACTGGCAATTGAATTTTTTGATAAAGTCAATGCCTATTATTCCATCACAAGGTATTGCGAAGTGCAAATTTACTAAGTGAAAATCGTGTATTTACCTGTCTGTATCTCTATTGAAATCAGTCCGTTTGACTGTATTATATCTTGGCCTATGCCTTGGATATTGATTTTTGTTGATTTGGATGTCATGAAAGACATCAGTATTTTCTTTTAACAGTGATATGTCTGCACCAGTATCTATTAAAAACACAAGTTTTTTATTAGTTTTTACATTGTAGAAATCTACAAATATATGTCGGCGGCAAGGGTATGTTTTCCATCTTGATGCTTTTATTGATTTTCGCAGCTGCACAGCGAGTTCCGTTTGGTTCGAATACCCAAGCTCAACTGACTCTTGCATACGCGCTCACGTCATAAACTCACTCAAGTCGAGCGTATACAGCCATCTCTGTCTTACTCAAGACTCTTAGTATCTTACCATCGAACCTCACTCAGCAGCAGAGCGTCTCTGGCTCTGCTGCCGTGCATTCGCTCAATATCAACGAGTAAAGCAGAAGCAGGGAATTCCCCGAATTCCCAAATTACCAGAATGCTACATTTATTGGGAATCACACTACGACACGGCCTTCCTGACCTATCACACGTCCTCGTGTGTTTAGCTTTCAATACCACGAGACTCAATTTCACTTTAAAGTTTTCTTTATTTTTAAACAGATATTTTTATTTCATGTATTGGACAAAAGCTTTCAAAATAAAAATCACTTATATAAATATCAAATATTCTGTATTCATTACATTTCTTCAATTAAACATAATCTTATTAATTCATTTAGTTATTCTTTAATAACATTATTCTCTTTTGTAAAATAAAACATTTGTGCATTTCCTTTGACACATTTTAACAATTGTGTAATTCCTGTAACACATCTTACAATATAACATTAGTGTAGTTCCTTTAACACTTTTTAAAATTTGTGTAGTTCCTTTAACACATTACAATAACTTTAGTGTAGTTCCTTTAACACTTTCTTTTTTTTTAAGATTCTCTTTCTTGATTGTCTGACGCATCTTCCATCGTGCCGTCTCTATCTTCGCGTATTAGCTCATTATTCGGCAATGCTCTTAAGAATTCATGAGAATATTTGTAAGTTCGCTTACTTGTTAAGGACTTTAACAGATATCTATCTCCATCTAGTATTTTGACAATCTCAAACGGCCCTTTAAATTTAGGGTCAAGCTTAGTTTGATGACGCTCCTCATTCTTAATCAATACGTGATCGCCTAAACTATGTTTAATAATTTTCGCCTTATTACTATCAAACCTGCGCTTATCATATCGTGCGCCGTCTTCCATATTTTGTTTGGCTTGTTTTCTTAGATTTTCTCTGTCTATTTTGTCATCAACTTTTTCATCTATTGGTAGTAAGCCAAAAGGTCTAGCTTCCTTACCAATTAACAATTCTAGTGGGCTAAACTTAGTTACTCTATTCGCCGTACAATTCATTGCCAATTGCACCTGGGCCATCGCATCCTGCCACGACTTTTGAGTGTACTCATTACTCGCTCGACCTGTCCATTGGCGCTACTCGCACCGGTGGCAATTAAATGCAAATTAATTTTTTTGAGAGGAACAAAACTCATGAAAATCTGAACTTGCAAAACAACGACCTTGATCCGCTATAATTCGGGTAGGCAAGCCAAATAAGGAAACAACTGATCTTACGGACTTAACACAACTTTCCGTATCTATTTTCAAAGTGTGGTAAAATAAACAAATTTTGTAAATGCGTCTATTAAGACAATAACGTATTCTTTTAAGTCATTTTACCACTCAATTTTCCTGTTATGTCAATATGTACCGTGTGCCAAAATAGATATTTTGGGAATAGAATGTAACTCTGCCTGCACTTTACCTACGGGTGGCTTCGATAGTTTACAAGTAATACAGTTTTCTACGAACCGACGCGCATATTTTGACATGTTTTCAAACCAATAATAGCTTTAAACCTTATCTAATGTCTTTTCCCATCCCAAATGCATTATTTATTCGTGGACATGATTGATAATTGCCCATCTAAATGACCTTGGAATTAGCGGTAGACATTTAGTTTTACCATTTCGCTGTATTTTCCTATGCAAAATACATTTTCGTAATTCATAGGTTTTATCTAAATTATCTGGTAATTCATTATTTCTTAATTTAGTTGATATATCTAAAATCTCACTATCACGCTGTTGCTCCGAAATTAACCAGTTGTCGGTTACCTCAGTCAAATTTATTCCTTTCTCAGGTATTTTATTCTGAACACTATTTTCCTCAGGTATTTTATTTTGATCATTATTTTTCTCAGGCACTGGATTCCGAGATAGACAATCTACGTGCGCCATTCGTTCACCCTTTCTGTACTCTAAGTCAAGGTCAAACGATTGCAAAAATGCCCACCACCTATGTACCCTCGGCGTTAAGTCGAGTTTTGTGCGACTAGCCTTCAAAGAATTGCAGTCTGTATATACGACAAATTTACGTCCCTGCAAGTAATGGCGGAAATGTCGGATACCGTTAACTACCGCTAGCGTCTCTAATTCATAAGAATGATATTTTGACTCGGCAGGAGACGTGCATTTACTAAAATACTCAACGACATGGGGTTTGTTATCAATTTTGTGCAATAGTATAGCTCCATAGCCAATTGAACTGGCGTCAGTGTGCAACTCAATTGCGTATTGCGGGTCGAATATGATCAAAACGGGTGACTGTGTCAACACAGATATGATTTTAGCTCGTATTTGCTCATGGTCTTGTTGCCAAGTGAAAGTTGCAATTTTCTTTGACGTTAGGTGATACAAGGGCTTAAGCGTCTCCGAAAATTTTGGAACGAACTGTCTTAAATATGAAGCCAATCCAATAAATTGTCGTAACTGCGACACAGATTGTGGAGGCAGTAAATCAATCAATGCTTTTATCTTACGTGCGTTTGGCCTAATTTCCCCGTTGCTTATTTCGAACCCCACATACTCTATACGAGTTTTAAGGAAGGAACACTTAGTTACATTAAACGAAAATCCGGCATTACTTAATATTTCGAGTACAGTATGCAACCGTTCCAACGTCTCTTTTTTGGTTTCGGCTATAACCAACACATCATCCAGATAAACGATAGCATATGTGTGTGCTAGAGTTCCTAATGCTCTTATTATGGCCCTCTGGAACACAGAAGGTGCATTTTTCAAGCCAAAAGGCATGGTCAAAAACTCGCACTGCCCTTCTGGCGTTACAAACGCGGTTCGCTCTATTGAATTTTAATGTACTGGAATTTGATAGAAACCACTGGCCATATCTAAGCAGGAGAAATATTTGGCACCGCGAAGCCTGGCAATCTGGTCTGCGATAAGAGGCAACGGATACCTATCAGCAACGGTATTCTCATTTAATATCCTATAGTCCACGCAAAGACGATCAGTGCCGTTTTTCTTCTTTACCAACATCATAGGGCTGGCGAAAGGTGAGCAACTTGGACGAATAATATTTGCTTTCAATAATTCATCAATTTTACAGCGCACATGGTTTTTTTCTTCCTCGGTTAGCCTGTAAGGACGTCGTTGCACTGTCTTTAGTGGATCTATTAAATTAATTTCTAACTGCCCTGTCGAGACTCGAGTTTTTGGAATACCGCTGATAAACCAATCAGAGTAACACTTTAGGATATTTGTTAAGGCCATTTTATCGGATTCGACTAAATCAATATCAGCATTTATAATATCTCTGTAATCAGTTACAGTCAAAACATCTACCTTTTTGTTTTATAAATTTGGAATTTGTCGGCGTCTATTGTTACTCCAAAGCCCTGGCTAAGGATTTCACGACCAACCAACACATCGTATTTCAGATACTTATCCATAATTACGTGTAACAAAATTTCAATGCAGTATTGTTCAATATTTATATTACATAATACTTGCTGAGTACTACAAATGGCATCATTACTTATACCGTTAAGTTTTACAATGTTATTTATTCTTTTTCCCTTAAATTTATCCACGGCGCTTTCCTTCACTAAAGAGCATTCAGCACCCGAATCAAAGCAAAATGGAATAGACTCACCGGATGCCTTTATTATTCCAGACGGTGGAGCTACTGTGCAGATATCTACCCGCTTCTCATACATTCGGCCTTTTGGACAAGCAGATGCAAAATGTCCCATTTCGTCACACTTGAAGCACTTAACACTTGAGCGATCCTTCGGTCCAGTCATGTTGCTGCCGCTGTGGATTTTGCCTTTGCTCTGGCCCTTCTCCAAGCGAGCACGACATTCGGCGTATTTATGGCCAGCCTTGAACTTCTTGCGCTCCGAGCCTGTTGAATCGTCGTCCATACTGCGCTTTTTGAAAGAGTGTGCGTGTAACTGTTGTTGTAGCTCATTGCGAGTTTTCACGTTTTTGTAAAAACCCAGCGCGTCAACTTGTTGTCTATTTGCGCCATGTGAGCCAGAGTCACGGATACCGCTATTTCTTCCAAATCCTTGGTTTTCCATTTTGACATAAGTAGCGTCACAATACGGCTGCCGTATTCGGCGAAGCCCTCCTCCGGCTTTGGTCGACCATTCAGAACATTTAATAGCATGGCGGCAGAAGTCTCAATTCCAACAAAGCGTTGTATAAACAGCTCCTTGAACTGCGCCCAAGTGATGCCGGCAAAGCAAATTTGGGAAAGCCACTGTGATGCGCAGCCTTCTAGTGCCTTGCTTAGGGCGATCACCAGGTTGCTACCCTCGAGCACGTTATCCGCAAAAATTAAATCAACTGTTGAACACCAAGAGGAAGCATCCGCTCCAGCGATGTCAGGATTGAATTTTGGAAGAGTCACATATGACGCTTTTCCATCGGCTGGCGGTGCCCTTGGTGTCTGCATGTTTTTGATGATCTCCATTAGGTTGCGGTTTTGTAGCTCCAACGCTGACAAATACGGATCGGTGGCATGAGCAGTAGGCAAAGCAGATCCCACTTCTGATGTCGGCGGCAAGGGTATGTTTTCCATCTTGATGCTTTTATTGATTTTCGCAGCTGCACAGCGAGTTCCGTTTGGTTCGAATACCCAAGCTCAACTGACTCTTGCATACGCGCTCACGTCATAAACTCACTCAAGTCGAGCGTATACAGCCATCTCTGTCTTACTCAAGACTCTTAGTATCTTACCATCGAACCTCACTCAGCAGCAGAGCGTCTCTGCCTCTGCTGCCGTGCATTCGCTCAATATCAACGAGTAAAGCAGAAGCAGGGAATTCCCCGAATTCCCAAATTACCAGAATGCTACATTTATTGGGAATCACACTACGACATATATTTAAATTAAGATTGATGGTATGAACCGTATGTCCTATTGCTGAACATCTGAAGGTTGAGAGTTTCCCGAATTATTCTGGGCAACTCTAACATTGTTTGTATTGTTATTGTGGCCTCTATTCGAGTTGCCACGGCCTCTAGAGTTTCCTCTATTTTGGCCTCGTCCATTATTGTTATTATTGGAACCGTTGTAGTTGTTGTAATTGTAATTACGACTACGAGAGTTTCCTCTGAAACCTCCACGTCCGCGGTTTCCACCACGCTGTGAAGAATTTCTAAAATAAAGGACTGTATTTTTGCTGTCCAGTTGCTTCTGTGCAACTGTTTACAAATTTCGATACAGCTTCATTCATGGTGTTGAAGGTGCCAGCCTGCATGATAAGTTTTACCTTATCAATTGCGCAATTCTTTGTCATTGGCTTAACTGCAGACTGTGTAAGTGGTAGGCCGTCCGTTATGTACGCACTTTCTAAAGCTTTTGTCATCTGCTCAACCTCTGCTGTGTATTGGTTAGCAGTTTGTTGCGTTGCTGTAGATTCATCAGTTTAGCTGATAATACTTCTACAGTTTCGCCTTTGACATTGCTCTGTAGTCCGGAAATGATTTCTGATATAGTTGTTTCATTTCCGACTAAATTTCTGGCAACACCTTTTAGCTTGGTCTTTATCATTGACACAGCTAATTGTTCGTGTTCGCCTTTTATTGCATCGACAATGTTTAACGCATCAAGAAAACTTGTTAAGTTTTCCGCTTTACCATCGAAAACTCGTTCGATATTGATTGTGCCATTGTGACTGTTTTGATTTCTATTACACTTGAATGTGTATCAGAATCAGAATCTACAGTTGACATTAGAATGGCTGGGATGGTAAGATTTGCCAAGTCTTGTTCTTGGACTTGTATATCCTCCTCTGTACTAGCCTCAAATTTTACTGGGGTATTCAGAATAGATGGCACAGTTAGATTAAGATTATGTTTCTCCTTTATACTTTGGAGATTATTTCTTAATCTTGTCAATAACCTTGACGTTTCTGACCAATGTTGATCGGTTAATACGTCTTTATGATTATAGATTAATATTCGTGCTTCATTGAAGCAGTCGATTAGGGTTATTGCGTGTCTATCTACTGTGTCTCTGTGAGTTGGTCTATTCTGAGTTAAGCATTTCTATGCTTTTCAAATCTGATTTTTATATTATGGATTCGTTCAGAAAGTTCTGACCATTCCATAATATGGGCTAGCAAATTGTTTCTATACGAGGTTTAGTACTTAAATACCTCGTAGTTAATTTCCTCAGATTTTCGTTAAATACCGTCATAATTTCTATGCCAGGTATTAACTTTAATAATTGAGCCTTTTCTTTATTAGATAGGCCAATAAATGGGGAGAAATCTAGGTCATATGTCCTCATATATATACTTTCGAAATTACATATATACGTGGGACTATATGACACGATGAAATTAACTCTTTTGGCTAGGTCTGGGTCTCTTAACAAGACTTTCTTTAAACTCCTCTTTGCTAATTTACTCATAGCTTTTTTTCTTGGAGTATTTTTATTTTACTTCATTAAGTGACACGAGAGTGTACATGTACCGAGAGTCTCTAAAAACTCCGGCTCATATTTCAAAATACTACCTATTAAGATTGTGTGTTTTTACTCTAGTGGGGAGATTATTTTTCTTGATCATATATATATATATAATTAAATTTTTCAATTCATTTTTCTTTATTAATAATCATTAATCATTCTACGATTTTCTTCATTTTTGTTCGTTCGCTTAATTATATTTTATTATGTTTAACTTCATTTATAGTTATAATATGTGCCTTGCTTTTTTTTTTTAAATTCTGTCCAAGTCGTTTGCTTGGCTCGCGTATCTTTTCTTTAAGCATTTATTATGAAGTTTATACAGTTTGTAAAAAGCAATTGGCACACATTATTATGACAATTATTAATAACATTATATTGACGAATTCCAAATCTATGTTATTTGGTTCGACTTTATTTATTACGTTAGCAGTGGAATCCAATGTCTTAACGTCTACTAACCCCATACTAGTTGGATTATTAATTTCTTTTAATTAAACTATGTTTTTATATGGGTCTTCTTCTGAATATTTACTTATTCTATTTGTCTCTATAGACATTAATTTTTCTTAAGAATTTTGTCTTTAATAAGAATTCTGTTTCTTCATGTTATTGTTATTCCTACATTTTAATTGAAAATTCTCATTTAGTTATGTTTTGTTTAACAGTTTCCTGCCTAATTTTTCGTACAGCTATACGGGCTGCACTACTATCGAGCAAAAAGTGTTTCGCAAGATTATACAATTGTTTTATATTAATTAATTATATTATATTATATTCTATATTCAGCATTCGTTGATTCCTGCACTCTTTGTAGTGCTGCCAGCTTCTGTGCCCTCTGTGGCACTGTCGGTTCCTTGGCCAGCTTGACGTGCGTGGCGTTGCCGGTGCTGGGTTGGCACAGGCTTTTTGCTTCTTCTATTTGCTTGTTGATTCCTTCATTTGCTTTTTGCTTCTATTATTTGATTGTTGTTGGCCAGCGTGATGCGCGTGGCGTTGCCGGTGCTGGGCTGGCACAGGCTATTGTTGTTGTTGTTGTTGGTTGCACGTCGCAACGCAATGTGGGGAGTAGAGCGGGTCCTCGCAGTCAACAGGACATCTTTTTGTACTTTTGGCACAACTGCTGGTATGTGGGCGGGAATGGTTTTTAGTAAATTCCTTATTTGATTGTTATTGTCAGAGTGAGAGTTAGAGTGAGAGGCTTTTTTAACCCTTAGGGTCTCTATGAGGTGGTCCAGCTCAGTTTGTAATTTCTGTGCTGTAGACCATGCAGGCGGTGGCGATTGTTTATAGATTAGTCACTTTAGCTTGGCTATTCTTTTATTAATCTTGTGGTTTAAACCACCGCGCTGCTTGCCCATTACTCAACTCTTACTCACTCAGATTTTATTTCCTTTGTTGTCCATCAGTTCTTTTAATTTTCTTTGCCAATGTTGCCTTTGTTGTTGCCGAATTGCTGTTGCAGATGTCTCCGTTGTTGTTGCAGATGTCGCTGTTGTGTCTTATTCTAAGACCGCTGTCACGGTCGCCATGTTATATCAACGTCACAGTTGGTGGTTGAATCTTTTAGCTTTTGAAGTTCAATTGAATCAACTCGTGCACGTCAGTGCAGTTTTGGTTTGGTTTTCATAATGTTCATTTATTTTGAGTAAAATGTTCTCTTACCCTAAGTACATAAGTTCAGCGCGCACTGCGCTGCCGGTTCAGCCGTATATGTATATACTTATACTTATTCGTCAATGGACAAGCATGCTTTGTCTTACATAAATTCTTTAGAGTGAGAGAGTGTATTATGCACTTATGCATAGGGCACCGCAGCAAATCGTTGTCTCTATGGAACAGAGGAAATCCAGGCCCAGTATCACGGGCTCAAGGATATGTGGCAGGACTAGGAAGGCTACGCGAACTTCTCGATTCTCCAGGCGGACACGCGCTGTGAGCGTCTTCGTGACCTCCCCGAACGGAGCCGTCAGCGAGACGAAATCGCGAATCCCTAGCCAATGTGTTCTCGGAGGTGCTAAGTCGTGCGGCCAATTCTTCGTTGATGAAACTCGTGGTGGCACCGGTATCCACAGTTCCCTCGATGGGCATGCCTTCGATCTGGATCTTGGCCACGTTTCTCCCACCGGTTAGATGCATCGTGGGGATTACTGGCGGGTCGTGGTGTCTATCGTCCTCTGCTCCTCCCGCCGGGGTAGAGGACGATGACCGTTTCCCGTCCCGTTGTTCCGACAGCAATGGATCGTGCGTATGTCTCGTTTGCCGCAGTCCCAGCAGAATATCACGGCAGGATTCTGACATGCTGCCTGTAAATGTCCTGGTTCTGCGCATCGTCGGCAAACCCGGGCTACATCCGGCACTGAAGGTTGTCCTGTGGGAGTGTTCCGAACTGGTGGTTAGCGGGGCCTGTCCTCGGGTGGTCCTCGGAAAGGGTTATGCCACGTCGGTGGAGTCTGTGTTGGCGGGTATGCCTCGCGGCGGGCCGGTGCCGGGGGTGAAATGGCAGTCGCCGTCGCCAGTGAGGTCCGTGGCTGGATTCGATCCTGTATGTATTCGAACTCCGTGGCCAACTGGATCAGTTGGGGAAGACTTGTGATCTCGTGTCGACGGGCGTAGTACTGGTATTCGGGGCGGGCGTTGTCGTAGGTTCGGTCCAACTCTTGCGTCGTGCTGTAATCAGCATGGTGCATGAGGAACGGAATTTCCGTTACGAAATCCTTGAAGGATTCGTTTTCTCGCTGTTTACGCTCACGGATGTTATCTTCTAGCCGTTCAAAATACCGCGTGGGCAAGAAAAACGCGAGAAATTCCTTACGGAACTCCGACCAAGGACTGCGCTCAGCCCACTGGTTCGGAACCAACGCGCGGCACGATCCACCAAGCCTTCGGCCATACTCCTTGGCAATGCATCGACCGAGATCCCGTATGCCTGAGCCCGTTCCTCCAATGCCTCGACGAAAGCCAACGGATCACCCTGACCGTCGAATTGATTCCCCATTTCCGAATTCGATCCAGGTGAGTACCGTATGGTCCATGGCTTGGGTTGGCGATGCACAGTGGGCGATTTGGTCCCGCTAGCGGCATTTAATTAAAATTTTCAAATCTAAAATCCGTTAATATTTTTTCACATATCGATAGCAGATGCTTTGATTAGATTTTTAAAAGCTTTTTGAAAGCTCTACGATCAGCTGATCATCAGCTGTGATCGGTCAAACACACCATATGATTTCGCAAAGAGCTTTACACAATTTTTTCTCTTTGCGCGCATGGAACTTGAGTTCCTCGGAAATTTAACATTTTTGGTGAATTTGTTAGAAGTTTGGTTTTTTATTATATTCAAGGTATGTATTTTCAAAAAAATCAATGTTTGTGACCGGTCTATAAATGTGTAGCTAATAAAACGTAGTGGTAATTCAGTGTATTAACAACTAGCCCGGATTAGCATACACCTGTCTTTCGTGGAGTAGAACTTAATTTGTTCAACTAAGTCCAGTCTAACTCCTTTATTAGCCGAAAGTGTGAATCAGTGGCGTCCAAAATGTGTAATATCAACTGCTATTATCTGCTAGCCTTGAAACTATGGTACTTTTTAGAAACAGTGTTAGTACCAAAAAGGGATGTTTTTTTAGTATTGCACTCAGAAGTCATCCCATTTTTTTCCATCATCCCATCATTTTTTAGATAAAGTTTATATATGAAATATGTTAATTGAAGTTCAAATAAAATAAAAGTACAACAAAATTTTAAATTTAAAAAAAATTTTTTAAATTAAAAAAATTTAAAAATTAAAAAAAAATTTTTTTAACTTAAAAAATTTTATGATTTTTTTCTGATCAGTGAAAAAAAACCGACTGAGAATATCTATTTTAGTTTAGAAGTTATTAATTAAATGCCGCTAGCGGGACCAAATCGCCCACTGTGCGATGATCGGGTTCGGCTGGGATTCGCTGACGAGTGCCGGGGGAATTGGCCTGTGTAGACTTGACGTGGCGGGGGTGGAAGATAGCACCGGGACGTGAGACGTCGTACGTGTTTCCGTCTTGGATAGGGTAACCGACGGGGCGTGTAAGAACTGCTGGCTCAAGCCCGAGGTGGTGGCTTGAGCGTCGGGTTGTGGAGTGCGCGGTCGCGTGTATATTATTTCCATTCGGCCAGTCGAGCCCAGACTTTCTTTCAAAGCCTACTTTTGGCTATTAGGGACGCGAACGCCTTTCGCATGTCCTCGACTTTGCCTTCGACTGGGAACTTGAATTCTTGCGCCAATGCTTCTAGCTCATCGCGCCGACGGTAGTAGATCCACTTTACGCCAACTCCAGGGTTGGGTATCTCCTGTGAGCATGCGTCGCTATCACTCTCGTGATCACTCATTATTTATTTTTTTCTTTGAAACACTCGCGGAAATTCAACGACTTGAACTACAAAATCACACCTTGCTAGTGGGTTTTTATGCCACTCGGAAACTGAGTTCCACTTGACTTGTAGGGTCCCTGCTCGGGCGCCACTTGTAACGAACCGTCACAACGCCGAGGTAGCTAGCGCTGTCCAGGGATCGAAAGAAGAAATTTATGTTTGCTGAAACCCTACAAGTCGAGTATCTCAAGGTGTGAGACGATCTTCGTAGGCAAATGGAGATCAAGATGTAAAGAAAAGACAGGAGTTCTCAATTTGTAACGTTGTTTATTTTTATTTGTTATTTCTCTGGCAACAGATTTGTCAACAATGATGTGAATATTTCTGCTTCTGGGGTTGTTCTCGGGTCCAA
This sequence comes from Drosophila sulfurigaster albostrigata, assembly GCF_023558435.1. Lineage (NCBI taxonomy): Eukaryota > Metazoa > Arthropoda > Insecta > Diptera > Drosophilidae > Drosophila > Drosophila sulfurigaster. The sequence goes on along the minus strand of NW_026909716.1, from coordinate 46,338 downwards.
CGTCGATAGGATTGTTACACGGGGGAAGTTGTCACGGAAGTCAGTGTGAAGCACACCGACTATGCAGCACTGTACACACTTTTCGGCGTCGACTGTAGTGGTTGTAGTCACCCTACTACAGCTAAACGGGAAGAGTTGTGGTTCGTGCGAAGAATATGGAAAACGGGACACGCGGCGTGGGTGAACTGGTTGCGAGTGTGTAATCACACTAGCCCAATTACACTGTACACGTTGTTCCGGCGTCGACTGTAGTAGTTTGTAGTCACACTACTACAGCTAACGGAAGAAACGGGGTTCGAAGAATTGTATGAATCGTAGCACGCGGCGTGGGTGAAGTGGTTGAGAGTGTGTAATCACACTGGCCCAATTACACTGTACACGCTGTTCCGGCGTCGACTGTAGTAGTTTGTAGTCACACTACCACAGCTAAACGGGAAGAAACGGGGGTTCTGACGGATTGTATGAATCGTAGCACGCGGCGTGGGTGAAGTGGTTGAGAGTGTGTAATCACACTGGCCCAATTCCACTGTACACGCTGTTCCGGCGTCGACTGTAGTAGTTTGTAGTCACACTACTACAGCTAATGGGAGCTAGGTATACCTCGCGGAGAATCGTAACCGGGATGTACGGTGTAGGTGAGGCGAGTATTGGTGTGTAATCACACTGACACGGCCGCACCATACACACTATTACAGTGTCGACTGTACTACTGTTCCCGCGAACGGGCACTTTGCTTTACACAAGCACTACGGGAGAAGACGAGGCACACAGTATGAGTGAGACAAATGCTGGCGTGTGATCACACTGGCACAGTCACACTATACACCCTTTTTCAGCGTCGACTGTAGTAATCTGTAATCACACTACTACGGTGAACGGGGAAAAATGTGTGCGTTGTGTGAAAAGGTAGACAACGACGAGCGAAAGACGCGGCGAAAAGAAAAAAACAATGTATATCGTTAGTGTGGTGGTGTTTGTGCGTTGTCGCACTCGAAGGGGGTTAATACAATGACTATGCTAATGGCTATGCGTAATCGCATGTGTTGAACGGGGAGCAAAGGGAATAATTATAGTGTAAAAGGGTATCAAGCATTTAGCTTGAACGTACCTTTTAAAATCCTCGTGTGTTGCGTGTTTAAACTGTTCGACGTGTACTTGGCACGTGGTTCTTAGACTTTTCTTTATCACTCGCGGGTTTACGTGTAACGCACTGACAAGTTGTTATCAGAGTGAGAGCCCCGCTCCTCCTACTCTCGCCTTTTTATCTAGGTCAAGGTCTTGGCTCTGCCAACTCGCTTTTTACTTTCTTTTCCTAAATTTGTGCATGCGCTGTTAACTCGCTTTGCGTTGCACTTGTGCTGTTAACTCGCTTTGCGTTGCACTTGTGCTGTTAACTCGCTTGCTCATTTTTGCGCTGCGCACGCGCTGTCAACTTGCTTGGCTCATATTTGCGTTGCGCATGCTCTGTGAACTTGCTTGGCTCATTTTTGCGCTGCGCACGCGCTGTCAACTTGCTTGGCTCATATTTGCGTTGCGCATGCTCTGTGAACTCTCTTTGCGTTGCCCTTGCGCTGTTAACTCAGCACAGCTGGGTGAGGGACCATGTATAAGAGAAAACTCTGGTACATATGAGTAGTTGGAATAACACGTTTCTATACAAAGCACATTTCTGTACAAGGAAGTACTAATTAGGGTCACATGTCATTAATGTCAATTTAGGGTAATAAAGATGCAATTTAATTAGGGTTACCTATTGAAATGTCAAGTGTGAGGTAATAAAGATGCAATTTAATTAGGGTTAGCTGTGGAAATGACAAGTGTGGGGTAATAAAGATGCAATTTAATTAGGGTTAGCTGTGGAAATGACAAGTGTGGGATTTGTGTGACGAATCGTACGCGACCCGAGACGGGGCGATGAAAGGATCGGGATCGGGGTCGGGGGCGTTTCGTCAGACAAATCCTTCGGAGTCGGGGTCGGGGTCGAGATCGCTTGTCCCGAGACGCCCTCGGGGTCGGAGTCGAGATCGCTTATCCCGACACGCCCTCGAGGTCGGGGTCGCAATCGGTCTCGCACTCGGGGTCGCAAACGAAAACGATTCGTAGATCGAGGACGAAAACGTGCAACGAACATGTGCTACGATACGCTCTCGAGGTCGAGACGAGACGGTGAGGGATCGGGGTCGGTGTCGCAATCGAAAACGATTCGTAGATCGAGGGCGAAAACGTATGACGAACACGTGCTACGATACGCTCTCGAGATCGAGACGAGACGGTGAGGGATCGCGGTCGGGGTCGCAATCGAAAACGATTCGTAGATCGATGACGAAAACGTGCAACGAACACGTGCTACGATACGCTCTCGAGGTCGTGTGTCCCGAGACGAGACGGTGAGGGGGTCGGGGTCGTAGTCGATTCGTAGTTCGTACACGAAAACGTGAGACGAAGTCGTTCTACGAAAACGTGATACGCTCTTTAACGAACGTAGCGTATGAACGCGCGAACACCCACATCGAAAACGTAGGTCGTGGGCAACGCATCATACTAGATCGAAACGTTACGAAACGAATGGACGGAAACGTGACGCAACGCCACATCCAAGACGATCGAATACGTGAACGTCTAACACGAATCAACGTTACGAAACGTGATGAAATATATTCGGAAACCCAACGCTACCTGAAAAACGATCGAAGGCGTCTTGCACGTGACGCATGTGATGTAATTCAGACGAGAGTACAACACCATTTCCAAGACACTTGAAGATAAAATACAAAATCTGAAAGAAAAACCGAATAGTGCTGTAAAAATTCCATTTCCCGTAAAGATATAGTATTCTTCTTTGCATGTTTTGTATGTAACATAATTTTATTTCCAAATACATTGTTTAAAATCGATTCTCTAAACTAACATACATTTTTATAATTTTTTTGATTTTTGTGAGCGAACAGTATAGAAATGACAGGCACATGTATCGACTCCATCCTCCACATCGTTATGAGCCCAACAGCAGGATGCGAAATGTTGACCATGAACATTAGAAACCAATGGTCCATCACATATTCTATTATTAAAATATTTCAATGATTCTGATAAATATTCCATGTGTTCAGGAAAAATTTTATCGTTAAACATTTTCATAAAATTATTTATTTCAGTTATAAGTTGTTGTATCGAAATATGAGTTGTGGAGTTGGTCTTGTTTTCAATCAACATCATTTTAAATTTCTTTCGATCCGTTGACGTCTACTCGTAATGATTTCCAAAAGGTGAATGAAGAAATATTTTGAGAAAAAATTATACGATACGTTGAACTAATCCGGTCAGTGGGGTATATTCAACTAGACGATCGTGAATGAGAAGGCAATATACCTTTGTATTCAACTCACTTGGTACTCTCAATTCAGTTGAAATTTTAACATCAATTGGCCCTGATTTGACCGACTCGTTTTGATATGAAAGATCAACAACAACAATAGGAGCCTTTGACTTGAAGTCTAGTGGTGTTAAAAGCGGACGAGGCTCACGGTTGTAGTAACTCTCTTGGAATTTCACGTACATATCATACAAGGCAGCAAACCGATTTTCATTGAATTTTACATTTAAATCTTCATATGGATAGACTTCAGAATTTAAATACACCTTTTGCATTTCTCAAATTGTTTGTAATTATATGGCCATTTAATGTAAACGCAATGACTGCAAACCGTGGACGTTCTCTATTTGCAGCTAGCTTAACGTTCCATACATGATGAGTCCCCTGTACCAACGAGGGATTTATATAACAATCCCAGCTGCGGAATGAAAGTGGAAGTGTAGCACCACTTTTGACTACATTGAACATTTTAATTTTAGTAGTATCGCTTGGAACAATGTGGGGTACTCTCCAACTAATGTTCTGTATAGCAATTTTATGTTCAACACCTCCGACCGTTTTTTCAAACATATCATTCATATTTTTAGCTAGCAAGAGAATGAGTTCATGTTTACAATTTAATATAACTTTTTTATGATCTTCAGCGAATCCCATTAGCATTTTTAGTGGTATTGAGAAGCTGAAATGACCTCCGGAAGATATACTCTCTCCTCCACTCCACCCGGCATTACGATAACATAGAGACTCCTGTCGACCAATGGAAAGAAAGTTTTTCAGAGTAGATGTGATTCCAGTAAACCGTGTTCTATCCAGTTCGCATCCGTTCAATTCATATCTTATTTCATCCAAAAAATAGGCCATGCAATTATTTTTAAGCAAGCCGGCAACATAATTTGTTGTACTTGTGCCTGAATTTTGGTTAGTAATTTTACTAAGTGTCCCTTCAAAGTGGAGGAAACTTTCAGACGGCAATACATACAAATCTTGGTTTTGTATTGTAATACGAACTTCATCATTTGTTTTGAAGTTCTACTGATATGGGTAATAAGTGTGATATTCTTTTTCGTGATACTCTCATCATTGTGAGGTTTATCTTGCACAAAAAAAATTTCATTCATTTGAAATGAAGGTAGTAATTTTACTGAATATTAAATCCAAGTGATTTTAAAATCAGTTTATTTTTTTAATGATACCGCAGGTCGTGGATATGATGGTGCTCGAGATGATAATGATGATGGTGTTTTCACTTCACCTTTACATTTAGTAATGGGAGTTGTGAGGTGATGTAACGACCTTTTATTATAAATAATCATTCTGTTGCTCGTAAATGAAGACGAATTGATATAGTTTCCCTCGAAAATTGATTAATTCCCCCTCCTGATCAGTTATCCGTACTTCGAGCGTGCTTATTTCTCTAGTGTTGATAGGTAAATAAATCAAGTTTCGTGGTGTAATACTCATTTTATATCCCGGAGGAACATTGATTCCAAATTCATGAAGCACATGATTTGGTCTATTACCTACATATGACCCACTGATAATGTTGCATTCCAATCTAATTGTTTTTTGAGGACTTTGCTTTATTTATTGAATCTTCTAGATTTTGAGACTAACAATAAGTTTACGAATCTTAACATTAAAATTTAGCTAAAGGTGTTAAAACTGCATTCTGGTTGGCGTCCCTCAGGTCGGTCGCTGGGTAGGTAATCATTACGACAAGACGTGATTGGTTGCTCAACCTTGTTAGACCTCTCGCCAGGTGGTTAGGGTGCAACGTAGCTTGGTAAAGTACTTTTCCTTCTGTTCTGCGATCACTTCATGGTAGGATGTTTAAGTCGCGTTGTATGTTTTCGTTGCGAATACCACGGTGCCCCGGTGATGGTTCTCAAGATCTTCGACTGAGCTCGCTGGACAATGTCAATATTATTGCTGGCACTCCCCATAATTGGGGCCGTACATCCATATAGGTTTTAGTACCGGTTATACAGCAGGACTTTATATTCAAGGCTAAGGGGAACCGAGGTTGATAAAATGAAGGCTGCTGGCTTTTAGCTTTAGGTGTGTTCTTTTGGCTTCAATGTGCCGGCGCCATGTGAGTCTTCTGTCGAGGTGTACTCCTAGAATGTCACTTCGTTTGTTGCGGGAGTAGTGTTGTTTAACGTTAGCGGCGGGCAGTTTTGTCTGTTCAGGGTGAATGTAACGGGCTTGCATTTTGTTCGTTCACTCTAATTCGCCAATCTGATAGCCATTTTTCAACATCGACCATATGAAGGCTAGCTGCGCAGTTGCTTGCCTCGGGCATTTTGAGCGGCTAAGAATAGCTGTATCATCAGCAAACAGATGTTGTTATTCGTGTGCTTGTCGGGATGTCTGCTGTGTAGAGGACGTATAGTGTTGGCCCTACACCTACCTTGAGGAACTCCAGCCCAACAGTGAAAACATCAGATATAGCAGGTTGCATCTCACAACAAATTTTCTGTCGTAAAGGTAAGACTCTAAAAGCATGGGTGTTGCTGGGGGCATTGTCTTGATCTTTACATTAGACCTTCTACCAGACTCTGTCAAATGCTTGAGAAATCTAAAAATATGGCAGTACAGTACTTCGTTTTCGAACGCGTTCGAATTTCTGATGTTATCCGGTTGACCTGCTCTTGTTCCGTGCTTTTCACGAAACCCAAATTGATGTGACGGGATTCCTTCAGTCTTAGGTACGTGTTTATCCGAATCAAAACGCATTTTCAAAGAGTTTAGATAAGCGAAAGTAGGCTTTAGGTCTATACGACGTGGGGACTGTGTGGCTTTTCCCGGCTTTTATCATTATTATAATTGACTTCTTCCATCTATTGGAATGGTTTTGCGATGGTGTTGAAAAGCTGGGTTATAGTGCAAACGGCGCAATATGGGGCTCGATGATCATTTTGGGAGTTATGAGTCGCCCGGGGATTTTTGGATTCAGTTGATTTTTGATGATGCTAACGATTTCATTTGGGCGAAATTCGATTGGCTCACGTTGAAGCTGAGGCTCATTTGATAAATCGGGAGTAAACGACTCGTGGCAGGATTTGGTTGGAATACTTTTTGGTGGTTGGCAAACGTGCTGGTCTGTCTGCATCGCTACGCGCCCAGTCCGGGGATTTCTTATAGGCATCACGGCTTCTTTCGGTGAGCTCAGAGTAGGGTGAGCTCTCCATGTGAGTTTTCGTACTAGAAGTACACAATTGCTCTATGTAGTCGTTGGACATATGCTTCTTCTTGCTGTAGGCTTTAGTAAGTTCACGTGAGGCATGTCTTAAACGTTGCGAAGACGATCTGTGGAATTGCCACTTCGACGTAATTGATTTCTTTTAAAATATTCACAGGATTATCTGAGGCATAAATTTCAGTATTGTGCGGTTTTAGAAACCACCAAATCCAAATAGTTTCCAATACTTCGTTCACGATTAAAATATACTGTTTCTTTTTAGTGGTAACTTGAACTTTCAGCGTATTATTGTTGGTTTCTATTTTTAACTCATCATAAGAACCATACCCTTTAGGACATCAATAATATATGTTGCAATCTCTTCGAGTTCATACGATCCAACAGGTATTTCTATACATTTATTTCAATATGAAATAGATTGTTCCCTCTATCTACGTTTGGTATAGAATTGTATGTGTGAAAGTCAATGAGAGCACACTCATAATTTCTATTTAATTCAATTTGTGGGAAAAAATTTTCGGTTATAACTGATGTGTTTCCATTTAATGCAAATGTTAGTGATGTGACATTTTGAAGTCTGAGTTTGGACTGTTGTTTAATCATCATATCATTAGTTTTATATTCATATTATTAAAGTATAATAAATTGATCAAAGCCTTTTCTGTATCGCCCATTTTTCATATCATCATCTTTAGAGATTAGTAGAAATCAAATTTCTCCTCCCAGCATTTTCGTGAAATTTCCATAAATGATTCATAGTCCATGTCACTGTTTACGTGATCTCGATATATATGACGCATGTTCAAATCATCTTGTTTAAACATTATAATTTAGCATTGTCACGTATTAAATGCTTCGGTATATGTGTGTATGTTTGACATAAATAGAATGAATCAATATTCTTATGTCTTCCCATACAAAAATAGTTTCGGATATTATCCTGCTTTTCACATGCCACATCATCGAATATCATAATGGAATTATTTTTAGCTTCGTGCGGTGATAACACTGCATCGTTTCCAAAATGTAAAATATCCCATTCCTTGAATTGGTTTGATAAGTTTTTCCAAATATTCATATTTGGGTTGGTATAAACTCTTTGAAAATACATAAATATTTTCAAATTTGAGACCATTGGGACTCTCTATAAGACTAAGCATCACATTGGTTTTCCACAATTTGATGGTCCAACAATTAATGCTCTAATTGTATTGGGTAGCAAAACACTATGTCGAGGTTGTTGATTATTCTCTCCATGTCCACCACCCTCAATGTTTCGTACTAGTATGCTTTTCTTATGTCTTAAAAACGCATGTTAGTGAGAGAAGTACTTCATTCAATGGGAAACGTTTGTTGAAATGATTGAAAATGGCCAAACGTTTTTATAATTTAATTAGTTCAAAATCAAAATTCAAACAGGGTAGTGGTCTTGTAAACAATATAATAGACTATCTACCTTTTGAGGCTCATATACCTGGATACAATTACTGTGGACCTGGAACAAAGTTAGAGAAACGATTAGCACGTGGTGATCGTGGAATTAATGGTTTGAATGAAGCGTGTAGAGAATGATATTGCATATTCAAACAGTAAAGAGTTGAGTGAACGTCATAAAGCTGACTCAGTTTTAATTGAAAAGGCTTGGAATCGTTAAAAGCGTTAGACAGTAGTATTGGAGAGAGCAGCAGCATACTTTGTAACAAACATGAGAAGAGAAGAAAAATTTGGAATGGGATCAAATCAGGAGAGAAAGAAAAGAGTGAAAACATCATTGACTACAATAATCAAAAAGGCTAGAAAGGAATTGAAAAAGAATAAACCGCTTGATATCTTGAGTGCAATAAAAGTTGCACGTAAAGCAGTATCGAACTCGATGGGATGTAGGAAAAATGTTGTTATTCCACGTATTATAAATGTACCCAAGATAGGTGGGTTCTTGCCACTTGTCCCAATTTTAACAGCTCTGAGCGCTGTGGGTAGTTTGGCGTCAGGTAGTGCAGCAATAGTAAAATCTATTAACAATGCAAAGATGGCTAAACAACATCTAGAGGAAAACAAGAGGCATAATAAAAAAATGGAAACGGTTGCATTGGGAGCTGGCTTGTATTTACATCCATACAAAAATGGATATGGTATATCATTTGGTAGAAATAATCAAAGTCAAAAACACATTCAAAAAACTAATAGGTAAGCTACCCGAGAGCATTATCAAACTTTGATATAATGAAGTTTGCCTTTAGAAAGATTTCTCATTTTCGAGGTGTTTATATGAAGGATCAATTACCCAAATTTCCACATTTTCGAGTGTGGAATAATAAATTTAGCAGACTCAATATCGAATGGAACGCATTGGGTAGCATATTACAAGAGAGGATCAGATTCTTATTATTTCGATAGTTTTGGGAATTTACAACCACCATTAGAAGTAGTCAGATATTTAGGAAAAAACATTAAGTACAATTATGAGCGTTTTCAAAATTTTGGGACTGTAAACTGTGGACATTTGTGTTTAGAATTTTTAATGTGGTGTATGTCGGTTGAAGAGTAGGGAGACACTTATCAGTGGGATGGTTGTCCTTCTCTAGCACTTGAGAAGTCCTACAGCTAGTAACAGCTAGAAAGTCAACCAATCAAAGGAAAACGTCCTTAGGTAATGAAAACCTTTGAAAACAACAGTGGAAGGGAAAGTGAGAAGTATAAAATCAGCTAGCCTCTCGAAGGAAAATATCATTCAGTCATCACCACTCAACAACACCAGCAGCACCAGCAACAACAAAATATCATCACCATCATCAACATCCTCACCAACAGCAGCATCAACAACAACGACAACTGCAGTATCAGCAGCAACAGCAGTACTAGACACAGAAACACACACAGACAGAATCCATCGTTTGAGATGGAAGTCACCGAAGTTAATCTTCCTCTTATTACTTCTTTGAGGACATTCAATTCCTCGCCAATGACATGGAGATTGAATCAACACTGAAATATTTGAATGCAATCAAGAAGAAACAGAAGCTCCCTTTCCGCGCTCTTCCAAGGAATACGGAATTCAGGATATATGAAGCGTCGAAGGTTCCTAGTAAATTTAATACCAATTCACTAAAATTAACATTGGAAAACTATTTAATTTATCTCCCGAAATGTTATGATAAAGTTGAACCTGTATACATTAAAAATTAAATACTGGTAATTATACCATAACAAAACAGGATGATGGAAAAATTCTATTCAAATTGAAAATGTAATAAAATATATAAAACAATAAATTATATTATCAAAATAAAATAACAAAATTATTTTAAATGGGGACTGGTAAATTTGGGGAATTTCAGCCTTCTTTTCAGCCTTCTTTTTCAGCTTTCTTTTCCAGCTTTATTAGTTCTGATACTTATTACAAATAAATGTTAATGAAATATAAAATCGAAATTTTCATTAGGGAATGGGAAATTGGGGAATTTTCCTTTCTTTTTTCAGCCACTGTTCTCCTTTTACATTGCGTGAATAAATGTAATTGGAAATTTAATTTCATAATTTTAAATGGGGATATGGGAAATTGAAACAGATCTGTTAACAGAAACAGGTCTGTTATCAGAACCGATATCTGATCTGTACAACCAGGTCTGTTTAGAAGAACAGCTAGCTGTTCGATACAACCAGGTACCTGATCTGTACAACCAGGTATCTGATCTGTACAACCAACTCTCTTCATAAAAACATGCTAATGTATCTGTTTATTGGTTATATATGGTTATGTTTCGTAAAATAGATCACAGTACACTAATGACCACAAGACTGAAATAATCATTAACCCACTAACAGTTGAATGAGATAAATTTGAAAGAAAATGAATCAAAAGTTTTAACTCAATTAACTAAAAGCCGAAATGCTCTAAAAAAATATTTCTGATCTTAAACAACTCAAAAGTCAGAACAGTATTGGTCTGGAGGAAATATTTAAACCTATAACTGAACCACTACATGAACTTGTGAATGATAACAAAAATTTCAGACATTGATACCATCAGAGTTCAATAATGTTGAGACTGGAAAAAACTATGCAAAACTACTCTCCAATCGACCGAGAGAAAACACACCACCTAACAAGAAAAGCTCACATTTCACAGTGCTAAGAGTCAATTCTCAAAACCTAAATATGATATTGAGAAGGCATTGGATTGGGGGATGGATAGTGTTAATGCTCAAGATGATGATGATGATGATGATAATGATGATGATCAATTCTATTCTCAACCAGCTATAGAAGACACATCGTTTGAAGGCTTACCTCATACCTCGAAATCGTTAGCGAGAGAAGGTTCTCCTTATTCATCAACTAAGTTTATGAAGCAAATATCCCCCCACACTTCGCTTCCATTACCGGTTCAAGACTCACCCCATTCATCATTGCCGTTAATGAGTCAAGAGCCCTCTCATTCATCGAACGTGTTATCAAATGATTCAGCTATACATTCAACGCCTTCGATAACGAGTCAAGCAATCCAACATGAAGACAACTCAAAAAATTTGAATATCAGTGAATATCAGTGGCACGGGAAGATCTTTTGGATAAGACATATGGTCCATACAAAAATGCAAGTGGACAATTAATGTTGGGGAATTCACATATTAATGTGACTCACAAAAAAATTGAATTGGATGATGGGAAAAACTGGCGTCTTACAATGGATTATTATGAATTATAATTCAAATGATCTAGAAATATGTAATGAAATTTTATTGATAACTAATGTGCACCGGAGAAATTTTAATTCCGATGGACAGATCAGAGGAACAAGGGCAAATAAATATACAAAAATTATTAAACCACTCTTAACAAAATCACGTACTGCCGAGTCTACACCTAAATTCTCAAAATCTATTGTTTCTGGACTGGTTTCATCTCACTCGCGACGAATAAACCCAATTATGTATATTGGGACGATCCAAATGAGTTGGTTGAACGATTACAACTCTTAATTGCCTCTCAAACAGCTGGAAATACGAATCATACTAATGAAATTACATCAATAATTGAAGAATTGAGAGAGGCTCAAATTATACACTAAATTCATATATAATTGATTGATAACATTGAAATGAACTTATAATCATCATGTGTGTTGACAAGTTTGGACGTTATGTAAATGATAAGCAGATCTCTATTCATTTAAAACGACGTGAGAAAATACCCTCCACATTGATAATGATGGAAGTTACAATATACAAGGAAGACGTTTAAAAATGGTCGCTTACCAATTGAGAATGCCGACTTGGCGATAAAAGAATATGTGGACCAAGTTGTAGACGATCTGAGAAATTTTCTAACATCAATGATTTCAAGTCATCATGAAAGGAATGAGAGATTATTATCCGATAAATTGTCTACAGTTGAACAGCGAATAATCAAGACTGAGGAATCTACATCAGATATTCTTGATAAAATTGTACGCTCTCATATTCGAAAGTAATAAATATGTCTAGACGGGGAATAATTAATGAAATACATGCTTCTTCACGTAAGCATTTTCTTGACGTAGAGTCATAACAAAAGGGATAAACGAATTATGGCAAGCTGACTTGGTTGAAATGGGGAAGTATGCACACTCAAACAATGGGTATCGCTACATGCTAACAGTGATAGACACATTCTCAAAATTTGGATTGGGGAAGCAATAAAGTCTAAAATGCAAAAGATGTTGCTGAGGCCATGGAGAAAATATTTCAATCAGGGAGAGGATTCCCCAAAAATCTTCAAACAGACGATGGAAAAGAGTTCTTTAACACCCAATTTAAGATATTAATGAAACGATATGGAATCAACCACTATTCAACATTTAGTAGTCTAAAGGCCTCAATTGTTGAACGATTTAATAGATCATTAAAAGACCTAATGTGGCGTGAATTTAGTTTCAATGGGACATACAAGTGGGTTGATATATTCAAATCACTAATTTCCGTTTACAACAATAGACATCATAGAACTATACGAATGCCACCCGTTAATGTAAACACTAAAAATGAGAAACATATTTTGAAAACTGTCTACAATAACATTAAAATGTTTGCGGGAAGCAAATTGAAAATGGGTGATTATGTACGCATCAGCAAGTACAAACACGTATTTGAAAAAGGCTATACTCTAATTGGACAACTGAAATTTTTAAAATAAACAAAGTACAGAATACTTACCCAACAACATACTTACTACAAGACTTCAATGGGAATCCAATTCAAGGTGGTTTCTACAAAGAGGAACTGAAAAACAAGTTTTCCTAACACTTATCTGGTTGAAAAGTGTTAAAAAGAAAGGCAATAGAGCTCTAGTGCGCTGGTTGGGTTTCCCCAAAACCGAAGACAGCTGGATTCATAAGAATGAAATTTTGTAATATTATAAGATTGAAAACAATTTTGTGTTTTGTATTTTTCTTTTTATTTTATCTTCAAGTTATTTATAATTTTTATTTTTCTTAATTTACTAATATGTACACTTAATTTTAATCATTTTTTATTTTTTAATTTATACATTTCAATTTTCAATAAAGTATTGTTTATTAATCTAATCATCTAGTTTTCTTTTTCATTCTATCCATTATTTATTTATTTATTTATTTATTTGGACGTTGACGTACTAACGGCAGTACCATCAAGTGGCCCAGCGATACCAAGCACGGGCTTGTTGACGCGCGGACAAAACAAAAAAATTTGTAAACAGCATGCATTAAACGAAAACCGCGAATAAATATTAAAAGACGCTGGACAGCTAATTAATTTAGATTAAAAAATATGTTAGAATAAGTGTATAATAGAATAAATAACAATTAAATACTCGATAAATAAGCTAATAATAAGGTTTTAAGCAAAGGAATAGATTTACTAGAGCAAACTACGTTATTGAGATTATTATAGTTCACACACAGAATACGGAAGGGATTATGGCAAGCAAAGTTAGTAGATCTACGTGAAATGACAAGAGGAAGAAAATTCCTAGTGATCCTGACAGGAACTGCAAAACTAATTTGACTTAACAGCTCCAAAGAGTCTATTTCACCATTAATTAGTCTCTGTATAAAAAAGCACCTTGCATAGTTCTACGGTCAAAAGAAGGAAGGTTTAGTAATAAAAGTCTACTTCGATACGGTGGTAATCTAATATTAGGATTCCAATTTAAACTACGAAGAGCAAATAATAAGAATTGTTTCTGCACCGATTCAATCCTATCTTGATAAACCCTGTACTGGGGATTCCAGACAAGAGATCCGTACTCAAGGATAGGACGAACCAGTGAGACGTATAAAGTCTTAGTGATGTAGGGATCATTGAACTCTTTCGACCAGCGTTTTATAAATCCCAAAACACCCATGGCCCTATTTACAGCAGACAGAATATGTTTATCGAATTTTAGTTTTGCATCAAGCAGAACCCTAAGTCATTCACACCTTCAATTCGCTCAAGAGGAGTATCATATAACATATAGTTATTTAACTGGGAAGAACCCCTACAAAAGGTCATAAACTTACACTTATTGCAGTTCAGATGTAACATATTTACTCTGCACCAAGATTCTAGACGATTAAGGTCACATTGTAACAGTGAGCTCGCAAGACTATCATTAAATGTCAGGCAAAGCTTAACGTCATCGGCGTACATAAGTACAGGGAATGCTCAATAACAGAAGGAAGATCATTTATGAACAAAGTGAACAATAGAGGACCCAAATGACTGCCCTGGGGCACACCAGAAGTGACTTGAACACATTTAGATACAAAACCATTAAAATAAACATTCTGAATTCTGTTGGAAAGGTATGAGGATATCCACTCAATTAGGCTATGAGGAAACCCTAAAACATTGCATACAGTAAAAGGTGATGATTAACAGAGTCAAAAGCTTTACTAAAATCGGTATAAATGACATCCGTTTGCATTTTATTCTCGAATCCTTTAATTACAATAGAAGAGAACTCCAATAAGTTAGTAGAAGTGGATCTAGACTTCACAAACCCATGTTGGTAAGGTGAAATTATAGATTTACACAGATGTTGCAGTTGAGAAGTTATAATTTTTTCAAATGCTTTCGGAATCGCAGACAATTTAGATATACCGCGATAATTTTGAACTTTAGATTTGCTCCCTTTTTTTAGGATAGGTATAATGTATGATTTTTCCAGATTTTAGGAAAGAACATGAGTTAACGGATAATTCAAACAATTTAAAAGCGGTTTACAGATACTACCAGCACAATACCTTAGCACACAACTAGGTACTCCATCGGACCAGCCGAAAAAACAGGTTTTATAGCCAATAGTTCCGTTAAAATAGAGCTTTCAGTAATTAAAGGACCAAAAATACAATTAGATGAATTTAACTGATAAGGATAAGAAAAGGAATTTTGAGAACTTGGGACAGAATATGTCGTTTGGAAAAAGTCCGCAAATAAATCGGCAACATCATGACCATTAGATACTGTCATATTTTCCAAAGACATAAATGCTGGTGATGACGCGGATCTACGCTTCGAGTTAACGAAGTCGTAAAATCGCTTTGGATCACGCTGAAATCTTATTCTGCCCACTCAAATAATTATTATAACACTCATTGTTATGAGTGCGAAAAGCAGCTTGTGCAACAGAATAACGCAGAAAATCAAAGGAAGAGCCAGTTCCTTTGAATTTTTTGTAAAGTCTCGACTTACGATTTTTTAAATTCGATAATTTCTTGGTAAACCATAAGGGTTTATCAGACAAATGTGGAATACTTGCTGGAACACAAGCATCAAATAGCGAGTTTAAAGTAGAATAAAAAATTCCACCGCTATATCCAAGTTTGTAAACAAAGAAAGTTGGGACCAGTCAGTTCGAGATATAAGCAAGAAAGTTTCTCAAAATCGGTTTTCCGAAAACAACGAGAAAGCTCACCACAACGTACACTCGATTCTGACGCAATAAATGGGAACTCCAACGTAATTTCTAAAGTGGGATGGTAAGGGTCTTCAGGGGAAGATATAGGAGATATTCTCGATAGAGAACATGAATCTGGGTCTAAAACAAAAATAAGATCTAGAGACCTGTTTAAGCAATTTGGAATATCATTAATCTGAGACAATGAAGAAGATATCAATAAAAAGGGATACAGAGGGGAAAGTCCATTTATATTCTCGGCTGAAAGCCATGACACCCCACTATATTAAAATCACCAAGGACAATAAAGTGATCCCGATCAGAAAGCATATTAGAAATGTCATTAATAATAGAAAAATGAGCTAAATATAAAGCATCATCTGAAGCAGGAGGGATATATGAGCAAGAAATAAAAATGTTTAAACTACCAAAGGATAATCTAACAGCCACTAGCTCAATGTCAGAAGTGTGATCAATCAATTCTGAATTTAATTGAGCATCTACTGCGATTAAAACCCCACCACCGCGACGTACCTTGCGGTCACGTCTGTATACGGAAAATCTACTAGAAAAGATTTCCGTATCAAGGATGTCATTTTAACCACGTTTCAGTAAAGGCAATGACATTGAAAGGGAAAGATACACTATTTAAATATAGGTCAGTAAGTTTACTACAAATACCTCTTACATTCTGATAGCCAAAAGTAAAGAGGATGTTAGTTTTTTGAACTGACAGACATAGAAGAAGGCTTTGCAATCAAATTCTTGCCACTACCAGGAAGAGAAACCGGAGACCGATTTTTCTTTTTCGCAACAAATTCTTTAACTAATAGGTGTTCCGGCCAAAACTCTTTTGCACATCATGCTAAATTGTTCAGCGGGAACACTTATTTTAAAAGATGAAATCTCCCGTTCATACGAGAAATTAAATTTATCTACTTTAACCCTGGCTTGGGATTTGGACTTAATATAAGCCCGAACATCATCAGATGTCGTATCAGGGGAAAGCCTTGAAACGAAAATCTGCTTAAGAGGCGGCACTGTAACTAATGTATTGCGGACAACAGAGGTAGGAGCTGGAGGCGATTCTTGTATCGTTACAGCACTAACGATCTCAACAGAGGATGGTGATGGTTGAATTTCTTCAACCGTCTCCATCTCAGTCGGCAACAAAATCGAAGCCGGAGCCGGCGACTCCAATCTTAATGACGTAATGTCATGATCTGGAACATCCAGAGCTACCGAAGGTTGAGGGGACGGAGAACTAAACGACATTAATTCCCCAGCAGGTGGTACAGATAAGCTTGGAACATCAACTGGGACAGAAAGCTCGATTGGGGTAATCGACAGACGCGTATTGACCTTTTACGCTTCGGAGACTCGGTCAAATTCATACTCTTAAACCCAGAATCCAAAGCAGAAAAGCTATCGGAGAGTTTTTAAAGCCCGCCAATATATCTTTAAAACCAGTTCGCGTCTGCCGTATAAACCCAGCAATATCGCGTTCAGAGTCCCTACAATGTTCACAAGTCCATCTCAAACCAGACTTGGCCGAAATCAAATCAACAATACGGCCGTTAAAGCCAGCACATTTTTCATGTGCAACGTTGTCGCATAACCAGCAACAAACAAAACCCATTTTGGCACCAACTGGCACCCGGCATTTCTTGTTATAGCAGACCAACATGTTGCTAAAACAAAGATTATTAAACCAATTAAAAAACAAAAAAAGAAATAAATCAAAATAGGTAAATTATTTGCAAACTAATATGATCTGTACTTACGAAGAGCACAAAACACAGAGAGTATGCACAGGTCGAGCGAGACGCAAGATAGGTAGGCAACTACAACACCAAGAGAGGAGAGTTACTATTCTAAAGAGCGTTGAGAGCACAAAGCACAAGCACTGAGAGTAAAGCGCGGGTCGAGCGAGACGCAAGATAGATGATAGCCAACAACAACACCAAGAGAGGGAGAGTTAACTATTGTAACAGCGTTGAGCGCAAAGAAAAGCAAGTGAAAAAGAAGAGCGCGAAAGTAAACAAAAATACAAAAACAAAGTGCAGCGGCAACGAAAACAGAATTGTTTTGCTAACAAAGCAAAGCAAAGTTTGACCACACAATTTGTTGTTATATTTTTAGAAAAATGATAATAATTTACTAAATACACGAAAGCACACAGCGATTTAACGATCAGTAGTTAAATACAAGTGAGAGAGTAAAATTAATGTTATAATAATTGTAAATAAATATGAAATTTAATGAAAAATCACAAATTTAAGAGGGAAGAAAAAACACGTCCGACTGCGAATGCGAGAGCGAGCGAATTGTGAAATTGAAATGAAATATTAATTGTCCTTCGTAAATGTTGATCGCACTTTCATTACTATCCAACTTTCTTTTAAGATTATTTATTTTGTTCACACTAGTTTGATTACTGTGTGAGTTCTGTAGTGCAAACATTTGGCTGCGCCAAACTCTTGACTCCGCTTCTAAAATTGATATGGAACTCTCAATTTCAAAGGGTATTACTAAATAATGAGCTCTTGCTATAGTTGAAATGTCATCTTCTTCTATTATTCGCTTATCATCCTGACTATCTAATGTAGTTTTTGTTACTTCGACTGTAGTGATTTCATGCCTTCTAGACCTAAACATCTGCATACTAGAACGTTCTTGCTTTCCTGTATACAAAGTATTTGAATAATTTGATAATGAAATGCCCATCAAACAACATGCCTTTACCCCTTATTTTTTTATGCATATTTCACCAGAGTTATCAGAAATTTTCATAAGTGTACGCATACATTGAGCGTAAACCAACAAACTCAGTCATTGGTTTACCATGCAACTCATCCTTAAAGAAACCTAATCGTTTCTTATTACATTTCTTAAACTTATACAACTCGGCCAATTCATCTGGATATTCGGACGTGTCAAACTTTAACTCCACATCATTCCGAATATCTGCATAAAATCATTTGTTTTATGCTATAAATAAATGAATCCGTATCCATATAATTTAATTTGAGTGCTTTCCCAAACTTAGGTTTCATGTAGTCATAATGGAAGTCATACATTTTGTATTTTGACATCTCCAACACTACAAATCCTAAATAAATTGGTTTATCACAAATGTTGTGTAACCTCTTCATTTGAATTGCATACATAGTTTCACTGAACCTTGATGCACTATGAAAATTAGATTTTGATATTAAATCCCTGGCACATAATTTGGGTCGTCCTAACTTCCTATTTTCAACTGGATAGTCCCACTCCGTTATTATCCGTACATCCACCCTTTTTCACTGTTTTCCATGGTTTTTTCCATAAACAGCATTGTTCAATAATTTAAAAAAATCTTTTTCAAAATTATTTTTGGCTCTGGTTATATGCTCAGTGTTTATATCAATATATTTCTTAAGCCAGGCTTTCTGCCTAAATTGAAGGATGGAGTGAATTTTTTTTAATTCCAAGCCATGTCTCATACACTGTTTTAAAGTCTTATAGTATATGATATAATTCTTCTTTTCAGCGAGATCGGCTATTAACTTGGGAGTTTTACAACTGCTTGATGGTAGCTTGTTATCCGGACAGAATGGTAGATCATTATGTTCATCATGAACTGAGTAAGGGTAATCTAGATCAACCTCTAGAATATATCCATACTCACTATTTTCATGAATATTTTCTAGATTAAAACTCTTAATCTGATTCGTGTCTAACCATTTGAACTCACCGTAAGGTAGTGGTTCAGACATAGCCCATCCATACAAATTGTTTGCATCCACATACATTAAAAATTCCGATTCTTTAGTAGGATCGAAATTTTTAAGTATTTAATGGTTTGCTTTTGTATGTCTATGACTACATTGCACCAACCCACCCCGAATTCCACTCTTAAAATATGTAATCATATCAATATCAGTGAGTAACTCGAGTTCAATCTCTGTGGTTTTTAACATAGCATCCCACGACAATCCTGGTGTAGTGTAATAATGGGCTGGGTCAAGATTGTAAATTGAAGAACAAATTGCCCTAAAATTTTGGAAAACGTCTGTTAACAATAAAACATCAGTTTTCAAATACAATTCTAAATATTCCTTCAATGAACGACAATTAAAATGATACCATACTTGGATGGCATGAGCGTAATCCTCTTCTGAACATTCTGACTCTGTTAAATTACTATAGAACTTGGATCTTGGTGGGAGAGAAGTTTCATCTAGTTTTTCAACAGAATCTAAATATTCGTATGGGAAAACTCCTTTCCTGCGAAGTAGTTCAAAATCTGACTTGTTTTTGTACTGTGATTTCAGCACATTGAAATTCTCCTCACTCAAATTCCCCGCGAGTGTGTCTAGACTAGAGGGCATGAATCTGATAGTATCCAAAAACCTGATTTCTAGCGTATTTTTCCTTAGAGGGAGATATTTAGAAATTGAAATATACAATTCCTTATTCAAAGGAATAACTTTTATTTCCCCCTCAATTTCTCCAAGTTCTTTAACAAACAAATGAGAATCGTATTTGGAGAAATTGTGAAAGAATACGGGGATAAAATCACCCGTCTTGTAATTAAGATTACAGGAATTATGGGCTGCACCTCTATATCTACCTGTAAAATGACAATGATCTTTCACTCTATCATTATTTAAAATACCCTTACATATGTGGCAAATGGTCGCTTTCCTAAAATTATCTAACTCATTATGAGTCATGTGCATTGGAACCACTATTTTCATGTGGTTCTCATACAAATCGGACAAATCTGACGTTAAATTTTTAATGAAAGTGCGAGCGACATCACCTCCTGTCTTCGAAACAAACTTATCTAAGCCAGAGTCAAACGCACACTTTATGTAGTATGCAAATGCTACTGGCACATGCTTATTAATAATTTTCGTGTTTACACTTACATCTAATGATACTGGTTCCAATATACATTCAAAGTCTGCATACACGACGAACGGAACCTCCAACTGACGGTGATGGTTTTTAAAGCTAATCTTCTGATCCTTCCTTGGTCCCTCGGTAACCACCCGACTACATCTCAATGTATGTTGAGCCGCCCTCTCCTCACTCGTTGAGTATTGTAAGCATTGATTACAGAACCAACGCTTAACTCGATGTTTACCCAGTTGTTTGGCAAGTAGACTGTGTATGAAAATTGAAATTGTAAGGTGATTGTGATATTTTCAAATTTAATGAATGTACTTACGATGAATTATTTTTAATCCACACATAGTGTCCATGAATACCCGCCGTTGGTCCGTCGACGAATAATAAATTAATGTGGATTCTCATTTCCACTCCATCGCAGTAAAGTGGTCCAATTATTTTGTCAGATTCCTCATCATACCCGAAAACATTTAAACTTATGTGAGGGTTTCGTTGAGTGAACTCTTTTATTTTTCGAATTTCCATCGGGAATGCTAATCCATTGAAGTCAATCTTTATGTTATTCACCTCAATTATTGGGGACGTAATCTCAACACCATAACTATTACAATGGTATGATCTACTTATTGGTTTGAGAGCTGATATAATTGCCCACTTAAAACAGAAGGCATCTTTGTTATGTACATTAACAACTGCCTTTCTATTTTTAATTTAAGCGGAAGCTCAAAATGATTAGATCCTTTTGTCGGATCATATTTGTAAACATTAAGCTCCAGCCTAATAATTCGTGTCAAGGTCCATCCACTATCCTTTTCCTGAAACTCACTCATTTTTGCGTCTATCACATTTTTATGTGATTCAAAGAAGCGGGTGAAGTCGGATCCAGTCGAAACCTGAGACATTGTGCTCTGGAACGATTTTATTTCTTGTTGAATATCATACTCTTTTATTAGCATGTACTCAACAAACAACTCAAAATTGCATTTGGATGATAGGTGGGTAGTCATCACGCATTCCAAGTGTGGGATCAGTGCTAATCCAGCCTCATTTAGGAATTCAATAGGCATCCTTACATCCGCTCCCTCATTCTCAAACATGTATTGGAGAATACGACCCTTGTACCCATTCACAATCTGCTTGATTCTTCCGTCCACCGGACGGATAGAGTTGTATTTATGTATATCGGTGCGAGCGTGGAAATGCCATTGCATACCTGCAGGTTATGCTGGCAGGAATAGCAATACTCCCCATTGATGGTGTTGGTGGTGTAGTTGAAGTTGTTGATATTCTCGGGATTCAAGTTGATGTTTTTTGTTTGTTTCTTTTTTATTTGATGGTTGAATGAAATAAAGTTTATTTTATTTGAAGTATTGTTTTAAAGTATTTGATTGTGTATTGTAAAATTGATTTTTACAATGTTGTTTGAATAACTTGATTTTGAAAGTTATTAACAATTTTCACTGCACAATTATAATTTGTTTTCGACGAGGGTTTTATTGTTAATACTGAATGTTTAAACAATTTTTCACTACACAATTATTCACTTAACAATTTTTAAATATTGTTAACTTTGGAGAATCGCGGAGCCGATGTGTATCTTCGAGTCACAAACTAGAAGTGATTTTAAGGATTTTAGGTTTTTGGATGAAAACCGAGGAAAATTGAATAGTGGACGAATATCTATGGGTATTCATGGTGTGCTACCCTCATTGCATCTTGCTTATAATATTCGGCTTTTCTTTTAGATTTTCTATTTTATCTTCAAGTGTCTTGGAAATGGTGTTGTACTCTCGTCTGAATTACATCACGTTCCCATCCTTTTTAACGTTCATCACATCGTCCTTCCTCCGCTCCGATTTCGAATACATTCGAAATGACGAGACAAGAGGGCGCCACACCTTCGTTCGTTTTATAGATAGCGTGGCGCCTACGATCGTTTTACAGCTAGCGATGCTAGCTAGCGTGCAAAGGCGCCTTCGATCTACAAATCGTTTTCGACTGCGACCCCGACCCCCTCACCGTCTCGTCTCGGGACACACGATCTCGAGAGCGTATCGTAGCACGTGTTCGTTGCACGTTTTCGCCCTCGATCTACGAATCGTTTTCGATTGCGACCCCGACCGCGATCCTCACCGTCTCGTCTCGATCTCGAGAGCGTATCGTAGCACGTGTTCGTCATACGTTTTCGCCCTCGATCTAAGAATCGTTTTCGATTGCGACACCGACCCGATCCCTCACCGTCTCGTCTCGACCTCGAGAGCGTATCGTAGCACATGTTCGTTGCACGTTTTCGTCCTCGATCTACGAATCGTTTTCGATTGCGACCCCGAGTGCGAGACCGATTGCGACCCCGACCTCGAGGGCGTGTCGGGACAAGCGATCTCGACTCCGACCCCGAGGGCGTCTCGGGACAAGCGATCTCGACCCCGACCCCGACTCCGAAGGATTTGTCTGACGAAACTCCCCCGACCCCGATCCCGATCCTTTCATCGCCCCGTCTCGGGTCGCGTACGATTCGTCACACAAATCCCACACTTGTCATTTCCACAGCTAACCCTAATTAAATTGCATCTTTATTACCTCACACTTGACATTTCAATAGGTTACCCTAATTAAATTGCATCTTTATTACCCCTAAATTGACATTAATGACATGTGACCATAATTAGTACTTCCTTGTACAGAAATGTGCTTTGTATAGAAACGTGTTATTCCAACTACTCATATGTTTTCGGACTATTGTTTATTTTTGTGGCGCAGTATGGTGCGTCACATTATAACAATAATTAAAAGTAAGAAAATACTTATATTATTGGTGAACAAATTAATATTTTTCTCCTCCTAAATATTTGCCACCTAAAATACAATTGTACGGATATATAGGTATGCATTACAAAAAAATTAATGTTTGTGACCGGTCTATAAATGTGTAGCTCATAAAACGTAGTGGTAATTCAGTATATTAACAACGAGTCGGATTAGCGTACACCTGTCTTTCGTGGAGTCGAACTTACTGGATTCAAGTGGATTCAGTCTAACTCTTTTATTAGCCGAATGTGTGAATCACAGGCACAGTGTTAATGCCAACAAGTAAGAAAGCTACAGTCGAGTGTACTCGACTGTGAGATACCCGCTAGCCATTTTAAATAAAAGCAATATATTTTGCGGTATTATTCTCAGAATATACCAAATATACTGCTAAAATACTAAAAATATACCAAATAGTACATGTGGTATAGCGGCGTAGTACCGCATTAAAAATATACCATGGACGACACAATATACCAGATTGTCAGCCAAAGCAACTAAGACCCTAGCGTTTTTGCCCATACAAAAGAATTTCTTTAATAACTTCCAAAAGTTTTATCTGATCGCAACCAAATTCTCAGGAATACTAACTACTATAGTTATTCCAGCTTTTAAATTACGCTTGTTATTCGATTTTTTTATTTGCTGGGGCGGAAGTGGGCGTGGCACAAATTTGAAACAAACTTGATCTGCGTGCAAACATAACAAATGCTGTCGAAAAAATTATAGCTCCATCTCTTATAGTCTCTGAGATCTAGGTGTTCGTACGGACAGACAGACAGACACACAGACGGACATGGCTAGATCGTCTCGGCTGTTGACGCTGATCAAGAATATATATACTTTATAGGGTCGGAGATGCCTCCTTCTACCTGTTACATACATTTCCTGCCGGCACAAAGTTATAATACCTTTCTACCTTATGGGTAGCGGGTATAAAAACCTTCTGGAGACATCTATTTTAGTATAAATGTTATTAATTAAATGCCGCTAGCGTGACAAAATCGCCCACTGTGGGATAAGGACAAGAACATGGTTTTAAAAATTTTTCGTACATGCCAAAGACCGTGTTAATAAAAGAAACGCGTGAATTTGTTTAACTGATATTTGATATACATAATTTGTTAAAATTTAATTATCGTTGATTTACTACATTATTGTTACTTTACTACTTCTTCACTTAATTACTACCTCTTACTTTTCTTAAACAATTTTTTTTTTTACATACCAAGGATTGAGCAAGTTGCAGTGTTGCTAACTTAGCTATTTTCTAGCCAGATTTGGCTATTTTGTATGACCTAAAACTGAAAGTCACTCAATTTTGCAGGAGCCTGCTATTTTGGCTATTTCACATAAATAATTTGCTATTTTTCAGCTATTTTAAAAATTTGTAATATTTGATAATATTTATTTTCTTAAAGTCGACCTAAAAACGGTCGACCTTAATATGTAATGCTCTAACAATTTTTTTATTATTACAAATTATTTAAAATAGCTAAAAATAGCATTTTATACCCACTACCCATAGGGTAGAAGGGTATTATAACTTTGTGCCGGCAGGAAATGTATGTAACAGGTAGAAGGAGGCATCTCCGACCCTATAAAGTATATATATTCTTGATCAGCGTCAACAGCCGAGACGATATAGCCATGTCCGTCTGTCCGTCTGTCCGTCTGTCCGTCTGTCCGTCTGTGTGTCTGTCCGTCTGTCCGTATGAACACCTAGATCTCAGAGACTATAAGAGATAGAGCTATAATTTTTTCGACAGCATTTGTTATGTTTGCACGCAGATCAAGTTTGTTTCAATTTTTGCCACGCCCACTTCCGCCCCAGCAAATCAAAAATCGAATAACAAGCGTAATTTTAAAGCTAGAGTTCCGAATTTTGGTATATATAATAACTACTATAGTAGTTATGATTTCTGAAAATTTGGTTGCGATCAGATAAAAATTGTCGAAGTTATTAAAGAAATACTTTTGTATGGGCAAAAACGCCTACTTACTAGGGGTCTGAGTTGCTTTGGGTGACAATCTGGTATATTGTGCCGTCTATGGTATATTTTGAATGCGGTACTATGTCGATATACCAAATATACCATTTGGTATATTTTTAGTATTTTGCAGTATATTCGGTATATTTTGAGAAAATACCGCAAAATATGTTTCTTTTATTCAAAATGGGTAGCGGGTATCTCACAGTCGAGTACACTCGACTGTAGCTTTCTTACTTGTTTTTTGTGAAATAGCCAACATAACAGGCTCCTGCAAAATTGAGTAGTTTCTAGTTTTAGGTCATGCAAAATAGCCAAATCTGGCTAGAAAATAGCCAAGTTGGCAACACTGTTACGGAGAACTAAAGAGCAAGCTGTTAAAGGAGTTCAAAAGAGAATACGAAAGTGCAGAGATACATACAAAACTGAATGAAAGGAAGAAACAAAATGTTGAAAGTTTCCAAGAATATGTACTGCAGATGAGAAAAATTGCTGCCTTGGGTAACGTCGAAACAAAGTCAATTATTCGCTACATAGTAAATGGCTTAAATATTGCAAAAGAGTTTAAATATAGCATGTACGCTTGCAAAACTTTTGAGGAACTAAAAGAAAAATTCTGCGATTATGAGTCTGTAAAAGAAGTCGAAAACCAAAAGAACGGTACAGTTTTATTTTGCCCTGAATGAAAATGGGTTTAATTTTTCTTCGTCGTCAGCTCAGGAGGATCACGCTGACCTTAATCAGATGAGTATTTATAATATCGTAGAAACAAAAGTTGATATAGATGCTCCCCTGCAGTACAAACCAAGCATTGAGTCGCTGAAGCCGGAGCGGAGCAGCGTACGTAGCGATGCGAGCAGCAAGGAACGCTTGCAGCTGGAGCGTGAGCTGCAGGAGGCGCGTCAACAGCTTCAAACGAGTAATGCAAACATGAGCGAGACTTAGCCAAGTTGCAATTGGAACAGCAGCAACAGAGCAGCGACAACGAGGTGGCCATGAAGGAGCTGCAAGAGCGACTGGAGATCACAAACACCGAGCTGCAGGACAAGGAGCAGTTGGCACGAGAAGATGAACAAAAGATCGACGACTTGAAAACGCTAGTCGAGGCCATTCAGGTGGCCAATGCCAATTTATCGGCCAAAAATGCGGAGCTTTCGACAGTTGTTGCAACAAACCGATCGGAATTTGCAGGGCACATCTATCGAGGTAGCTGAGCAACTGCTGAATCAGTCGAATGGTGAGTTGCTGGAAACTTTGCAACAAAAGCAGTACGAGAAAAAGCGTAAAAAGATGTATGGCTACAAAGAAGGTGACTTTGTTGCTGTGAAGCGGACACAATTCTTTTCTGGGAAGAAATTACACAATAATTATCTTGGTCCATATGAGGTAATAAAAGTGAAACGCAATGGGTGTTTTGAAGTCAGAAAAGCTGCACAGATCGAGGGGCCCAATATTACTAACACAAGCTCTGACAATATGAAGCTGTGGTAGTACGTCGGGTACAACGATGATTGTTTGTCGTCTGGAGACGATGCTTATCAGGATGGCCGAATGTGAAGTATGGCACTACTGGTCGCTGGCAACGAGTGGCAACGCGAGCTTTGGGAAAGGATATGACAGCACTAATCACGAAAGCCAGATCGACGAGAAGTCAGTTGGTGTGTCGGCGTTGACAAGAACAGTTGTTCTCTAATTGTGTTGATCATTAATCTGTTTAATTTATCTTTACTTCATTTCTTTTAGATTTTCTATCAATAAATTACTCTATTTTGTTACATATATATACATGAATATATATATATATATGTGGGATTGGTTTTATGATAATGTTTATTTATTATTTCATAAGTTTAATCCTTAATTATTATGATATTTAGTTTATTGATTAATTTAATTATTTTAATAATCGCGGTCGTCGTGAGCACTTCTTGCTTTTTCTCGTCGTCGTCCTCCTCCTCCTCCTCTTAATCGATACTCCTTTCTTCATATCATCGATACTCCTTGCTTCATATCATCGATAGGGGATAGATTGGCGTTGCCAGACACATTCCCACAACTCGGCCATCCTCTCATGCATTCGCCTCGAATGCGTCGTCGTTGCAGTCGTCACCTGGAAGCCATGGTTTCATGAATTCCGCACATGTGATAGTTTGTCTCGGTCCCTCATAGAACACCGCATCTTTGGTTACATCATAGGTATCATTCGGTTTTGATTTCGTCACACGGTACGGGCCAAAATATTTAGCTTTTAATTTAAGCCCACCTCCTAGTTGAGTGCGTTTTATAGCTACAAGGTCGTTGACTTTGTAAGTTGTAGCTGGCTTTCGTCGAAGATTGTAGGAGCGCTTATTCTCATCTAGAATAGTCGCTATCTGCTGTTTGGCCTGCATTCGGAGCTCGTCTCTGTTGTCGTTAAACATCTGAATCATCTCGTCGGCAATGATCTGCTTCAAAATGAGGTCGTCCTTAGTATGCATCTTGATGCCAAAAAGCATTTCAAACGGTGTAGCATGGGTACTTCTACAATACGTCGAATTGATGGTTTGTTGCACCTTGCCCACGTGTCTATACCATTTGGTAGGGTCGTCGATCGACATCTTAGATAGCACTGAAATGATAATAGAATTTAGTCGTTCAACTTGTCCGTTGGCCCTTGGTAAACCAGTCGTTATTAAATGATGAGCTATGTTCTCCAATTCGCAATAACGTTTGAACTCGTCTGATGTGAATGCGGAACCTCTGTCGGTGATGATTTGGATTGGATTTCCAAACATTAAGCTCTGCGTCTGTAGCCTCATTGTGACTTCTTGCGCTGACGTCGTCTTTGTCGGGTAAAGCCAACAGAACTTCGTGAATCCGTCAATAATAGCTAGGATATGCTTGTATTGCTTATGAGTAGATTCCAGAGGCCCAAGAAAGTCGATGTGGAAGGTTTGCAGTGGTTCTTCTTCTTTCGGAATCGGATGCAGCTCTCCCTCCTTCTTGCCACTTTTACGGGTAAGCACAATGCAAGGTATGCAACATCGAATTTGCTGCTGTATTTTCTCCTCCAACTTCGGAATGTGATACTGCTTTCCAATAATTTCTTTTGTCTTTTTTATGGAGAAATGACCTCTCTCGTGCGCTGACTTATGAGAGCTTCTATCTCGTAGAACGTCAATAATGGCCTTCAACTCATCGTCCTGCACTTGGATGCATTTAAGTCTGCTATATACGGTATCGTCAGTAATCATCATCATTGTAGGGTAACGGCTAAGAGCATCCGCATGACGCATTTTGTTGCCGGCTCTGTGCTCAGGAGTGTAGCTAAATTCTTGAAGAACCATGATCCATCGAGCAATTTTCTGGCTTATGTTATGTTTATTCATCGATTTTATGGATGCATTGCAATCGCTTATAAGCTTAAAGTGCTTGCCCAGAAGATAAACACGGAACTTTGTCAATGCTACTTCCACTGCCAAAAGTTCTAATTCGTAGCTCGTGAGACATCGTTCAGCATCTGAAGTTTTTTTTGCTCATGTAGTATACTGGGTGTACACTTCCATCATCAGGTGATTTCTGGAGCAGGACAGCACCAAATCCATCAATCGATGCGTCCGTGTGCAATTCGGTTTCGTGTTTTGGGTTGAATATTTTTAAGTCAGGCTTCATTGTTATTAGCGATTTCAAACTGTTAATCCCACTCAGCACTCTATCGTCAATTGAAAATTTGGCATATTTCTTCAATAAATCGGTCAACGGTTTTGCAATGATTGAGAACATTGGAATAAACTTTCAAAAATATCCTACTAGGCCCAAAAAACTTTGGAGTTGTTTTTGGTTCACTGGAATTGGGAATTTGGTAACGGCGCATGTCTTTTCATCAGATATTTTTATTTTATTGTTCTCTATAATATGTCCTAAGAATTGTATTTTTATCTTCAGGAAACTACATTTCTTGAAATTTATATTTAGTCCGTACTTTTGGCAACGTTGGAACACGATTGAAAGATTTTTCACAGCTTCTTCTTCGGTTTTCGCTGGTATAATTATATCGTTCACATAAGGTAAAGCAATGCCTTTACGCGTCAAATCTCGAAATATGGCATTTACGTGTCTTTGAAAGACACCAGGTGAATTGCTCAATCCAAACGGCACTTTGCGGAACTGATACTGACCGCTGTGTGTTATAAATGATGTATATTTTCGGCTGTCTTGGTTAACATCGACATGAAAGAAACCATTTTTAAGGTCAATAGTGCTGAAGTAACTGGCTTCCTGCAATCTGTCAAGTTGATCCTCAATCAGTGGCAACGGAAATGGATCTCGCACTATTACCTTGTTTAACCGTCTATAATCAATGCATAATCGTGGGGTACCATCACGTTTTTACAAGCACCACGGGACTACAGTACTGTGAGTCAGAATGCTCGGCTATACCACTGTGCAACCACTGCTCAACTTGATCATCGATTATGCAGCGTTCTGTGAAAGGAAATCTGCGCGGCCGTGAATATATCGGAGTCTCATCATTTACCACTATTTTCATTTCAACGTTTGTCGACTTTGTACACTCCGGCTTGAAGTTTTTGATGAGTTTATTCACATAGTCAATTGAGGTTTTACTAGATTTTCATCGATATCAATCATATTACTTTCAGCACTGTCAATTTCTATTTTCATCATCATATCTATTTCATTTGTAGAGTCATAATTTAGTTTTTGATTGTTATAGGAGTTATTACACTCCCTCTTGACTTTGCGAACTGTTAAACCATCCGGTCTTATAATTATTTTGGCATTTTTAGCAAAAGTTTCACCTAAAACTATTTCGTTGGGAAGTATTTCTGCGGTAACCACCAGAAATTCTGTCTCATATTCTTCACCGTCAATTAATAGTTTTTCTTTAAACAATCCGATTGGTTTTATTTTATTTTTAGATCCGAAACCCGTTAAATAAATATTCACT
Organism: Drosophila sulfurigaster albostrigata; assembly: GCF_023558435.1. NCBI lineage: Eukaryota > Metazoa > Arthropoda > Insecta > Diptera > Drosophilidae > Drosophila > Drosophila sulfurigaster. Next base: position 16,213 of record NW_026909716.1, on the reverse strand, counting down.
TTATTTAAGACTGAACTGTTCAAACGTTTGTACGAAACGTCATTCATGATATTGTACTTGCTTCCCGAATCGAAGAAGGCTATGAAATTCTTATCTTGAACTCTCACTCGTTTGTACATCACTGAATCTTCGTCCACAATTTCCATATTAGGTTTACTCTCACTTTCGGCTTTGTTATTATTATTTTGACAATCTTTCGAAATATGACCAAAGCTTCTGCAATTAAAGCATCTCTTGCCTTTACTCTTATGATCGCAATTCTCGGAAACATGTCCCCTGCCGCCACAATTATAGCATTTTATAGCGTTATTATTATTATCTTTGTCGTCATATTTTTCCTTTGCGTCACTCCACTGTTCTTTTTTATTTGTATTTTTTGAATAATCATCGTTTTTCACATAGTTCACTTTTCCCTTCATTTTTTCGTACGCTTTTAGTTTTTCTTTGAACTCTTTGATATCTCGGGCATTATATAATATAGATTTATTAACACTTCGATCATTTATACCATCTATCACGTATTGCATAATAGCTTCATCATCTACATATATTTCCGCGCGTTGCTAGTTCTTTCATTACCAGTAAGTACTCTAAGACACTTTCACTTCGTTTCATTTTTCTTTCACTCATCTGTTTGTGAAGTTCTGCACTATTAGTTGTCTTTTTGAATTCACTAAGAAGTGCTTGTTTTAATGCTTGCCACGTTGATATACAACGCTCACTTGATGCAAACATACAAGCCAAACCTCTAAGAGATCGTTTTGCAAATATAAATTTGTGTAAGCTGTCCCACTGCATTATAGAAGCCATATCTTCAAAATCATTAATCCACACTTCGATTGATAATGTATCGTCGCCACTGAACAAACGGATTGAATCCTCGATATCTCGAAAATTAAGAGCGAATCTTGGCACGTTCCTATTGCCTACAGCAGCGAACTCAATATTTTTTTCCATTACTAAATGCTAAATCGTTTACATTATGACGTCAAGCAAATGGCAGATTATAACAAGATCACCATCTGTTAGATTTTCAGCAACGAAATTTATTTTGTCCTTGTATTCTTGGCTAGTTTCATCATATTCAAATCCTTTAAATTCACGTAAGCGTTCACGATTTTTACTATCCCCTTCACTTTCAAACACGAATTTATGCAGCAAACTAATATTCTTCCTTTTTGCAATGCGCAAATTTTCGCATACCTCTTCAAATTCACCAAGTCGCGACATTTTTTCGAATTTCACCAGTATGTGTCTCAATGTTCAAGATTTTGTATGTATTCGTAGATGAATGTCGGTCACACGCTTGTAAACGTTTACGCAACTTTGCACAACATTGTGAAATACTTCAATTTGCTTCACACCACATTGTGAAATACTTCATTTGGCTTTTCTTTAAGGTTGAGCCCCCAATATATGTGGAATTGGTTTTATGATAATGTTTATTTATTATTTCATAAGTTTAATCCTTAATTATTATGATATTTAGTTTATTGATTAATTTAATTATTTTAATAAATCGTCGCGGTCGTCGTTAGCACTTCTTGCTTTTCTCGTCGTCGTCACAAAAGTAAAGTCTAAGTATATTCTATCGACTTCCTTCTCAATCGATACTCCTTCTTAATCGATACTCCTTTCTTCATATCATCGATACTCCTTGCTTCATATCATCGATAGGGGGAAAGATTGGCGTTGCCAGACACATTCCCACATACATATAAGTTAACAGACAAAACATTTCGAAACCCAAACAACAAATCCCACAAGTCCAAAATGCAGACTCAGCGTCTGACCAACTTCCTGCACGCGCCGAGTGCACCTGCAAACATTCAAGAAGACCCAAGCCAAGTTGCCCAATACATCCGCCACATGCCGGTGCAAGCAATTCCAAGAATAAGAAGCATTGCACCCAATTCACCAACCAAAGCAGCGCTGTCAACGCCGCTGCTGAAACTCGCAGCTTTATATAGGGCTAGCTTTAGAATTAGTCTTTAGTCTCTAATTTGATTTCAATAAAGAACGGTTCCAATCGGAATCTTAATCAAATATATTTTTGTTATTATTTTTAAATAAATAATTAACTGGCGCCCGAGCAGGGACCGGAAAGTTCGCGTATCGATAGTGCAAAACCGTATCTAAGTGCGCCAAAGAACATTTTCGGTCAAATCGCGTTACGATAGAGCAAAACCGTATCTAAGTGCGTGAAAACGAATAGTGCATCGACAGAACAAAACAGTTTCTAAGTGCGCAATTCAAGTTATTATCCCAATAGAGGCTCGTGATAATTAATCACTGGGAAATAACAATCAGCCAATCGGACATTAATTTGACGAAGTGCAACTAAGCAAGCCAAGGACGTTAATTCGACCAAGTGCGACCAAAGCAATTAAATTTGCAAAACCTTCTCGACTATTAAATTAGTCAGTTGAAGGAACAGTTCAAGCAATCTCGGCAATTAAGTTTAGCACAAACCTGTACCAAGCCATTAAATTAGCTAGTGTAACAGGTGAGATTGTGAGAACTGCATCGGTGGACCACATATTCTGCAAGATCCGTTCTCAGAATACTCTCCAGGAGGTATGGATCACGGAGCCCCAGTAGCAGCTGCAAAAAGGAACAACCCCGTCCCATCAGGAAAGGTGGCCACATCATTGCTAATGTAAGTTAGATATAAGAAATTTTACAAAGAAAAGAAAACAAAACGGAAATAAAAAAACATAAAGCAAAGTGTAAAAATACACAAGACTCCAAGGAGTCCATATAGAATATAGCAAATCGCAAGCAAATAAATAAAACTAAAAGCGAAAAGCAAAATTTTAAAAATATATAAGAAAAGAAACAAATTATTGCAAAGTAAACAAGACTCAAAAGAGTCCATAGTAAAAGAGTAAATAACATAAATAAGCGTAAAGCGATAAATCAAACAAAAAGATCACAACGGTGATATAACTTATTCCAACTTTGCGATTCCCAAGGGACCCTCCAAGGTAGAAGGAAAAAACCATCCACTGGTTATAAACTTTAATATAAAACAAAAAAAAACAAAAATAGCTTTTAAATTTCATCTTATCGCTTATGGCCAATCGTCATAACTTATTCGACCCCCATACTAAATCCAGAAGAAATAGAACAAGTGAACGAAGCACAAAGACAACGTTCAATTGAGAGACAAAACAATAGGCATTTAGAACATCAACAAAACAGACCCACCATGAACGAAGATAACAGAGCCGCTCTAACAGCCGCTATAAGCGAAATATTAGCCGAACAATTGCCAATATTAATAAGACAACATACCAATCCTGTAGAAGATTTTCTAAGTCTCCCAGATCATGTTATTGCGCCAGAACATCAAAGAAATTTGACAGATCTTGACAGAGTACCCGACATAGCAAAAGGTTTGCGTGAGTTTAGTGGAAACCCAGAAGAATTTAGCTCATGGAAAAAAAGTGTAGAGCGTGTTTTACAAGCATATAACTCATATTAAGGTACGCCCAAATATCATAATATCTTGCACACCATCCGAGACAAGATAACGAAAAGTGCAGACCAAGCTTTAGAAGCATATAAGGTACCGCTTAACTGGGATGCCATGTGCAGATGTCTTTCACTACATTATGCAGATAAACGAGACATAGCAACCCTAGAATATGAAATGACTACATTAGTACAAGGTCCGAATCAATCAGTGGAAGATTTCCACAAAGACGTATACAGACACTTGTCTCTAATTTTAAATAAAACGAGTAGCATGGATATTGACAGAAACGGGAAGCAATGTTGACAAAATTATACAGAGACAAAGCGCTAGACACTTTCATTCGAGGGCTACAAGGTGACTTGCCTCGGCTATTAGGCATGAAAGAACCAGCAGACTTACCTACCGCACTACATCTCTGCTTAAAATGGAAAATCAAACCTTTAGGTCAAAACATGCCACTTTTAAAGGACATCCGACACATTTTAGAAACAGTAATGGTAAACCCATACCAGCCCCACGGAATGTCATCTTCTCAAACAGACAACCACCACCAATCCCTTTCAGACAACAACAACCACGACAATACTTACACTACGGACAACTACCACCAACTCCACTACCAAGACAATATTTCCCAAATTCTGGGTATCAACCAATTGCCAACTCACGGCAATACACTGTTGCCACAACCTCTCAACAGGTTGCACCACCTGAGCCAATGGCCCCGAAACCGCTACCGCGTCCAGAACCAATGGATGTGGATTCCAGCGTTCAAACGAAATTTGTCAACTACATGAACAGACCACGATTCGAAGCTGGGAAAAGACCCCCGGTCCTATACCAGACGGACAGAAACGACAGAGAAACTTTAACATACAGACAAACAACGACGAAATAACAGAACCTTCGACAGAAACTTACGATACCACAACTAACTATGAACAAGCAGTCGCTGAATACGAGACTCACGCAGACGTAGAACAAACAATAGAAGAATACGTAGAACAAGTAGACCAATATGACAACAACTATGAAGATGACACTTGCGAATTTTATGACTACTCTGCACTAAATTTTTAGAGTAAAGAGTTCCTCTCTCCATACTTTACTTGTAGATTGAGGAACGGCCAAATAATTAAAATTCTCATTGACACTGGATCAATAGAAATTACATCAAGCCGAAATTTGTAGAAAACCCCACTCCAAATAAAACCCTTTTCACGCCGTCTCGATAGGAGGTAATACACTGGTAACACACCACAAAAATGCCAACTTGTTCAATATAACAGATGTTGAGGTGAAATTTTTCTTATTAAAAGACCTAGAAACTTTTGATGCTATTTTAGGAAACGACACCTTAAAGGAATTAGGAGCAGAAATAAATCCAAGTAAAAACCTAATGGTAATCAGAAACAAGATAAAATCCCTTTAAAAGAACAAATCTTCGAAGCAGTAAATACAATAGTACCAAGAACAAGCCACCTGTCAGAAACACAGAAAACAAATCTAAACCAACTCTTAAAAATTTCCAAACCTCTTCGCCAATCCAAATCAAAAACTGACCTACACAACCAAGGTACAAGCAACAATAAGAACATCAACCGACACCCTGTATATTCTAAGTTCTATCAGTATCCAATGTCACTGAAAGATGAAGTGAATAAACAGATAAAAGAACTTTTAGAAGATGGAATAATTCGACCGTCTCGGTCCCCATACAATTCTCCCGTATGGATCGTACCCAAAAAAGCTGACGCTTCAGGAAAAAGAAATATCGCGTCGTAATAGACTATCGCAAAATAAACAGAGTAACCATTGCAGACAAATACCCTATTCCTGAGATAGGTGAAGTACTTGCACAGCTAGGCAATAATAGAGTATTTTCGGTTTTAGACCTTAAAAGTGGTTTTCATCAAATCCCTTTGAAACCTTCCGATATAGAAAAGACCGCATTCTCCGTCAATAACGGAAAGTATGAGTTTACACGACTCCCATTTGGTCTCAAAAATGCGCCCGCTATATTTCAGCGAGCTTTGGATGACATACTTCATGAACATATCGGTAAGATATGTTTCATTTACATAGACGATATCATCATATTTAGTAAAGATGATGAATCCCATTACAAGAACTTGGAGTTAATTTTTCGAACTTTACAAGATGCCAACATGAAATGTCAGTTAGATAAATGCGAGTTCATGAAGAATAAAGTCGAATTTCTAGGTTTTGTAATTTCCGATAAAGGCGTCGAAACAAATCCAAATAAAGTCGCAGCGATAGCCAACTATCCCTGCCCTAAAACACTAAAAGAGCTGAGATCTTTTCTTGGACTCTCCGGCTACTACCGAAGATTCATACAAAGTTATGCTAAGTTAGCAAAACCCCTTACGTCTCTTTTAAGAGGGAAGATGGACACGTGTCCAAAACAGGTCATCAAAAACCAATTACTCTTGACTCCGAAGCATTGAAGGCTTTTCAAAAACTACGAAGTTGTCTTATTTCAAAGGAAATAATTCTTCGCTATCCAGATTTTACTAAAAAATTTCACTTGACAACGGACGCGTCTAATTACGCAATAGGAGCAGTCCTATCGCAAGACAACCAACCAATTTCATTCCTATCGAGAACACTAGCAAAAGCAGAGAGAAAACTATGCAGCTAACGAAAAGAAATGCTGGCCATCATCTGGTCACTTAAAGCTCTCAAAAATTATTTATATGGGAAAGCAAAAGTCAAAATATTCACCGACCATCAACCCCTTACACATTCCTTGAGCAGTTGGAACGGAAATGCTAGAATTAAAAGATGGAAATCCTACCTAGAAGAATATGACTACGAAATATTCTACAAACCAGGAAAGGAGAACGTCGTAGCTGACGCACTCTCGAGAATATCAACTGATCAAATCAATTCCATAGCCTCAACTCAGCATAGTGCAGAAAGCTCAAGTCACGAACTAATACCCAGTATGGAAGTCCCCATTAATGTTTTCAAGAACCAAATATTTCTTAACAAATCAGATAAATCCGACTACATATTCTCTATACCATTCCCCGTTCCATCGACACGAAATATACAAAAAGGAATTTAACGATAAAGAATTAGTAGAAACTCTTAAAAAATACCTCAACCCTTCGGTTATAAATTGCATCCAAACAACTGAGGATATAATGGGGAAAATACAACTATTATATCTAAACATTTCAAAAATATCTATGACTGTAGACCTCACCAACGAATCTAGACAAGAGGAGGAAATTCTCAAAATACACAATAGAGCACACCGCAGTGCCGAAGAAAATAAAATTCAATTATCAGAAAAATTCTACTTCCCCAAAAGAAACAAAAAATAAGCAACATAGTAAGGCAATGCAAAATTTGTAAGGAATCTAAATATGACCGATCCCCCTAATCCAGAACTAAAAAAAACTCCAATACCAGAATATCCCGGTCACATCATTCACATCGACATTTACTCAACCAAAGGCTATTTAGTTCTTACAGCAATAGATAAATTCTCAAAACTAGCACAGGCACGCATAATCAATTCAAAAGCAATAGAAGACATTCGAACACCACTTAGGGACATTATTTTCTATTATGGAGTTCCTAAGTTCGTTGTAATAGATAATGAGAAATCTCTCAACTCAAGGTCCATAAAATTCATGCTTGAGGACCAGTTAAATATTACAATTTACACTGCGCCACCATATAAGAGTACAGTTAATGGACAAGTAGAGAGGTTCCATTCGACACTTTCCGAAGTAATGAGATGCTTACAGAAAGAAAACCACCATAGAACCTTCAAGGAACTACTAGATAGAGCCATATACGAATATAACTACTCTTTCCATTCCACAACCAAAAGCGACCATTAGAGGTATTCTTCGGAAGGAGAGTCACGACAAACCCAGACCAGTACGAACAGGCCAGACAAGACAATATTGACAAACTTAAGATAGCACAAAATAAAAATTTACAATTCCACAACAAAAGCAGAAACGAAATAATAACTTATGAGCCAGGACAAGAAATATATGTAAAAGTAAACACACGTTTAGGTTCAAAACTTTCCCAAGATTTAAGAAAAATTAGTTAAAGAAGATAAAAATACAAACATTTTAACAGAATCTGGAAGAATCGTACATAAAAGTAACATCAAATCATAATATTCGCAGGGTATTACTATGGACAATAACGGAAGCTACGATGGACATTACAAACTACACGAACGCTCAGACAGTGACCATTCATAGGGGACTGGGAAAGTTACAGACATCCTCAACAAAATTAGTACATGTAATAGACCTTAATCAAATCCAGGAAGCACTAGACCTACTTAACAGTCACACTGAAGAGGGCCTAAAGCGTAGTCCGCTATATTCAACAATACATCATGAGTTAATCGCTACCACTAACGCACTCAAAACAATAACAGATTCCCCAAATAAACGAAAATCTAGGTCACTAAATTGGTTAGGTACAGGTTGGAAGTACATAGGCAGCAGATCATGACGATCTCGTCATGTTAAAGGAAAATATCAATAATCTCATCAGTAATAATAATCAACAGGTTATAGTTAATACACAACTGGAGCAAAGAATTAACAAACTTACGTCCTTATCGAACTCCTAACTAATTCAATACAAAAAAGTAGTTTTCTTAGTAACGAGGTAGCCATTAGCCTTCATAATGAAATCCGATTATTAAAAGATGAAATAGTAAATATCAAATATGCCACTCAGTGGGCCAAATTAAATATAGCAAATACTCTTTTACTAAACGAAAATGAACTAACAGAAATTGGAGAAATATTTAGAAAAGGCAATATGCCACCATTGTCAATCGAAGAGATAATGGAATTTTCCGATATATCAATGCTTCATAATAAAACTACACTTTTGTATATTGTCAAAATTCCTAACCTAGAAGAAATTGAATATCAAAATATTTTATTAAAACCAATAGTAAAAAATAACGCAATTGTACACTTAGAAATAAGTCAACTATTTTTGTATAATGATATAGTATATGGCATACCAAAAAATTGTAAAACCTACTTAAACACTGGCAAACTGGCAAAAATCCTCTGCTGAACCCTCCCCGAGGGTGCTGGCTGGGTAGGATCTGTATTACCTCAGTGTCAACGGGTAGCAGATCTCTACTATACGTCGATATTTCAGGAACTGCAGATCTAGCTGAGGACTCTGTTCCTTATCTTTCGGGCATCTGCCTGAAGATAAGTAGCAGAATCCATGGTACGAGGTGTCTGGCGGTAAGACTGAAAACGCTATGGGGGGCTCCCAAGAACAAAATTAGCCAACTATGGTCTCGGAATGGACTCATTAAACTATTCAACCCGGGCTGGGATGTCAGCCCAAACGTCGGTGGAAGGCGTGACTGCTACCACCGGCGGGCACGGGGAGAGATCCTCTCTGCGTGTCGCCAGCGGTCACACCTCTGAGGCGGCGGGAGCAGGCCGTACCAGTTAACAACACTGCCACAAAAATTCGAGGTTGGTGCGCGCGGGTGCTGTGGTCTTAACCGACACGGACCAAAAGAGCGCTGCGCCAACTGGTGGAGGGGAACGTCTTCCTCTTCAGTCACCCCTGCCTATCGCCAGCACCTCCAAGGTTGCGCAGCGGGGCACGGGGGCTGAAGGAGAAGGCCAAAATAGGGCGGCGACCCGTATTCACGCAAGGCTTAGTGGCGTAGCTAACCTGTCCGTCAAGGACCAGGAGAGCTTGCCTGGGCCAACACGTGGATGCGGAAAACCAACTTACCCCCTCCCAAAAGACACTAAAGTGCAGACCGGTTCTACCGGCCCTGCCAACAACAAGGTGGAGTCCATGGCAAGCAAGCGCCAACGGTCCGCTGAGAGTCCCAAGCAAGGGGCTCCAGTGAGCAAGAAGCTGCGAGCACCTGGCTCCACCAACTCGGACCCGAACAAGACGAAACGGAGAGCAACGGTTGCTGAAACTGCCAGGCGGCATCTCGCCGTTGCTCTCATAGACAGAGGGGACCCTAACGGGAAAATGTCTGCAGAGCGGTGGCGGTTGACCCATAGCAAGCTGGTCGACGCACTGTTTGTCAGGATGGAGAATGTCCCAGACAGTCCAATGCCTACGTTCGAAGGCACTGGCTGGCTGAATGGTGTCAAGATCCTGACATGCAAGGACGACAACATTGCAGTGGCTGCAAGCGACCGTACCCAAACTGGACGGGCTGTGGGAGGGGCCAAGTTGGACGTGGTGGACAGGAATAATATTCCGTCCATGCCGAAGGCGAAAGTCCTTTTCCCAATAGTTGTTCAGGGAGCGGGCGCTTCAGCTGCTTAAAAAGCAGAACCCGGCCATACCGACGAGTGATTGGTCCGTGCTGAAGGTTGATGAACCTTTACCCAGTGGTGGGCAGCACGTGATCATTCAGATCAACAAGGAGGCCGAGGATCTGCTATACAAGCGCAATGGGAAGATGGCGTGGGGCTTAGGGAGCGTGTACCTTCGCCTCAAAAACGTCATCCCAACGACCAGGATACACACACGCTGAGGTTAGGGGTTGAGGCAGATCTCGGTCTCGAGAGCGTGACCGACGCCACCCAGAACCTCAGCCTCAACTATGCAGACGGGCCCCCGCGAGTTTGCTAACCTCTAATGAGTGTGCTGCAACTCAACCTCCATAAATCAAAACGGCTTCGGCGGAGCTACTCCTTGCCCTGGAGGAAGTGTCCGCCTACGCGGCTTTGGTCCAAGAACCGTGGATAGCGTCGGGCAACACGGTGGCTGGACTGAAGTCGCCTAACTATGATTTATACGTCCCGACATTGGTAAGCAGATCGAGAACTGCCATCCTTGTAAAGAAGGGGCTAAAAGCTCATCTACTACCTAATTACAGCAATGACGATCTAACAGTGGTGGTGGAGAGCCGTGAAGGATGTTTGCTGCTGGCATCCTGTTATATGGCCCACGACAAGCCGGCTCCACCTGACGAGCTGCGGAGGCTGGTGGACATGGTCTGCTCCTCCAAGAAGCATATTATTATCGGAACGGACGCCAACGCCCACCATAGCGTCTGGGGAAGTCCCGACATCAATGACAGGGTGAGTCAGTTCTTGATTTTATCCTTAACCATAAGCTTAGACTAGCCAACAGGGGTGAGGTATCTACCTATGTAGGTCCCACCTCCAGTAATGTGCTGGACCTAACGATTTCAACTGAGTGTACCAATGTTGAAGAGTGGAGGGTCCTGGATAGACCCTCCTTCTCGGACCATAAGTACATTCAATTTACCATTCCTTTTAACAGGGTACCTGCGGCTCAGCCGTTCAGAAATCCCCGTAACACGAACTGGGCGAAATTCTCTAGCCTTGTTTCCAAGTCTCTTGGTTCGCCGGGTAACATCAACTCGGTACATGACCTAGAAACTACTGTCAATGTCCTTTCAGCAGGACTACTTTCAGCGTTTCGCCAATCTTGTAGACTCTCAAGACCGACGAGAAGATCGAAGCCACCCTGGTGGAACCCAGATCTCTCATCGCTACGTGGGGAGCTTACTAGCATGTTTCAACTTGCTAAGAAGGCGGACAACGAATATGTCTGGGACGAGTATAGGTCTCTCCTGAAGTCGTACAAGAAGATGATCCGATCATCCAAAAGGTCTTCATGGAGAACCTTTTGCTCGGACCTGGATAACATCAAAGACACCTCCAGACTGAGGAAGCTGCTGTCCAAGCAGGCTTCCAGTCCCAGTCTGCTCAAGTCGGGCGATGGAGCGTGGACGGAGAGCAGTGCTGAAACTCTGGAAGCACTGCTCTCAACTCATTTCCGGGATGTATTGGAATAGGGAACAGTGACTGGCAGCTCTTTCCTAGTCTCCCAGCTATGAGACCCCCTGCCGGTCTAATTACAGACAACAAAATAATTTGGGCTATCGACTCCTTTGCGAAGGTCAGGTCGCCCGGTCTCGATGGACTTTCGCCAGCAATGCTGCAAGCCAGCAAGCCCACGATTGTTCCGTGGCTATCGGGTATCGGCGTGCCTCGCATGGGGTCATATCCCCACTCTTTGGAGGACCTCGAAAGTCATTTTCCTGCCCAAGGCGGGCAAATGCAGTCATGTGGTCCCAAATGACTTTCGGCCTATCAGCCTAACCTCTTTCTTGCTAAAAACATTGGAAAAGCTACTTGATTTGCACATCAGAAGCAACTCAATGCATCTGTTGTCCCCAAATCAGCATGCGTATACAAAGGGCAAGTCCATTGAGACTGCTCTCCATGCTCTAAAAGCCTCCATCGAAAAACAGACCACTATAAAGAATATGCCTTGGGTGCATTTCTTGACATTTCAGGCGCCTTCAATAACGTCACCACTGATGCTATTATGAAGGGCCTTACCTCAATAACACGGCACCAGCGATCCACAGATGGGTCAACCGCCTTCTTTGTGACAGGCGGGTGGTGGCTACGTGAGGCGATGCGGCCATTACAAAGGTAGTGCGAGGTGGCACTCCCAGGGTGTGGTTCTCTCGCCTCTCCTTTGGAATTTGGTCGTAAATAGCCTACTTCTTAAATTTACTAGACGGGCCCCAAGTTAATTGCCTATGCTGACGACATAAGCATTTTGATAACTGGGAAATGCCCAACCACCCTTAGTTCCGTAATGGAACTTACTTTGCGGGAAAGTTAAAGGCCGAATCAGCCGGGCTCAGCATTAACGCGGATAAAACGGACCTTATCCTCTTCACGAAGAGGTATAAGGTACCTGCGTGGTCCCAAAAATAGGCTGCACTATGCTAAAGCCGAGCCTAGCAGTAAAATACCTAGGTGTGGTCCTCGACAGCAAACTGACATGGAAGCTCAATGTGTTAGAAAGGGTGAAGAAGGCCACCGGAGCCTTGTACATGGCGAAAAAGATGCTTAGCTGCACTTGGGGCCTCTCTCTAATCTAATGCGGTGGATATACATCTCAGTTGTTCGCCCTATCCTCACCTACGGTGTTCTAGTGTGGTGGCAGGCCACTGAAAAAAGGACGTACCTATCCATCATGGAAAGGACACAGCGTCAAGCGCTACTGTGTATCACAGGCGCTCAGGTCGACGCCAACTAAAGCCCTCGAGGTAATAGCTGGTGTCGAACCATTAAACCTATACGCGCAATCCATAGCCGCAAAATCGTCCCTACGGATTGCCGCAACTGGCAATTTGGGTCTGCTAGGCTATGGTCACAGCGCCATTGGTAGGGAGACTAGTAGAGACTTGGACTATACTATCCCCTTACCAGTACTGACCATATTAACACTATATTCTTGGAACCGGAGTGCTGGCGGGAAGGGTTATGCATTCCCGAAGCCCTCAACCTCTTCACCGACGGTTCGAAGATGGATGATGGTGTCGGGCGGCCGTATACTGCCCGGACCCGGTCTCCAAACAATCCTATAAACTCCCAGACCATTGCAGCATCTTCCAGGCGGAAGTTTTGCCATTGGAAAGGCTGCCGAATTGGCTCGGGGTTTACAGCGTGATCACACCTCTATTAACATCTTTGTTGACAGCCAGGCTGCAATAAGATCAATGCACTCTGATGTGGTCAAGTCCAAAGTTGTCCTGGACAGCAGAAGAGCAATAGAGTCGCTGAACGCATCTGCGGTCGTGCGTATCTATTGGATCCCAAGCCACCAGGGCATCGATGGCAACGAGATCGCAGACACTCTCGCCAAAGAGGGAGTAGGGCTCGATGTCGGTAACATGTGCAATGTTCCGATACCCCTGCGAACTCTAGGCAATGAAATTGAGGTGCGCTCTAGACTTCAGTGGGACGCGAGCTGGCGTAATGCCAACTCGTGCAAAACTGCAAGGCTGATGTGTGCCTCTACTAACAAAAACTTAACCAATTCGTCATGCAGCTTTCAAGGAAAGACTGCAAGCTAATGCTAGGCATTTTAACTGGCCACTGTCTGTCAGCTGTCCATGCTGTAAAGCTGGGCATCACGAACAGTGATCAGTGCAGGAAATGCAACGAACCCGGGGTTAAGGAAACACTTGAGCATCTTCTCTGTAGATGCCCAGCGTTATCCCGACTCCGGTTGAAATACCTTAATTCGCCGTGCCACAACGATCTTCGGACGTCTCACGGCTATCTCCTAGGATGCTGCTGGCTTTTGCCAAAATGCATCCATACTGCGCGATTTCTGAGACGTAGATAAGCTACCGGTACAGCTACGGACCTCCACTGGTCTATGCTTTGCGCAGCCGGTCCTACCTAACCTAACCTAACCTACTTAAACATAAAAGTTTGCGACAAAAGAATGTTATTGATGTAAGCCAAACACATTGTATTCAAACTAGTTAAGGAGAGAGCACTGTGCAGTTTCAGCAACGCGGATCACATCCCGGAGATAGAGGAAATCGACAATGGTCTAATTCTCCTCAACAACTTCAACGGCAATTTGGTCTGGAATGGAACCGGAAATCATCTGGAAGGGTCATTTCTAATTCACCTAATCAACGATTCCATGCAAATCAAAGAGCGGCTATTCAACAATATGGAGCCAGTCATTATGCAACCAAAAGTGCCAATCTCACAAATAACAGCCGAAGAAACTGAACGTTTAAGGATTTTATCCCTAGAGGCACTGGAGGCGCTTCATCTCAATAACACCAACAAGCTGCAATACATACAGACGCATTCCATGGTCAACAGCATTACAATGTTAACGCTCTTCGGTGTCATCCTGATAACAGCGTTAGGACTTCACGCTTGCAGTCGGAAGAAGAACACCATTACCCTTCAACTTGGACCAACACCAGCTCCATCAGAAACATTGAAGCCACCACTCCGCAAGCAAGAAGATTTACAGAAAAATCCACTGCCTCAATTCAACAACATCCCATACTTTTGAGAAATAAAAATTGCTTGAGGACAAGCACGAATTAGAGGGGGAAGAGTTAACAGACAAAACATTTCGAAACCCAAACAACAAATCCCACAAGTCCAAAATGCAGACTCAGCGTCTGACCAACTTCCTGCACGCGCCGAGTGCACCTGCAAACATTCCAAGAAGACCCAAGCCAAGTTGCCCAATACATCCGCCACATGCCGGTGCAAGCAATTCCAAGAATAAGAAGCATTGCACCCAATTCACCAACCAAAGCAGCGTTGTCAACGCCGCTGCTGAAACTCGCAGCTTTATATAGGGCTAGCTTTAGAATTAGTCTTTAGTCTCTAATTTGATTTCAATAAAGAACGGTTCCAATCGGAATCTTAATCAAATATATTTTTGTTATTATTTTTAAATAAATAATTAACTTATATAATAAATAAAAAATACAAGAACAAAATATTATTGAATATTTCACTTATTTTTGATTCTTATATGACGAAAATGATTCGTTTATTGCTCGAAATATTACTTGCAAACGAGCGAATTTCTATTAAAATATGACTCGAAAAGACTCGCTTCTTGCGAGGAAAATTAAAGATCAGTAGATAAGCGAGTATCAAGCATCAAGCTTCGACATACCTGCAGAATATGCTTTGGCTGCGTGATGAACTTGTAGTTGGTACGTAGTTTTTGGTACAAGAATTCAATATCAGTAGCAAGTCTACGCACGACTAAGTTCTAATCAGAGAGAGCGAGTTGCTCCTCCTACTCTCGCTTTTATCTAGGTCAAGGTCTTGGCTCTGCTAACTTGCTTTGTTTTCTTTTGCCTAAATTTGCGCATGCGCTGTTAACTCACTTTTTGCGTGCACTTGCGCTGTCTCTGGCTCTTTGCGTTGCACTTGCGCTGTTAACTCGCTTGGCCCTTTTTGCTTCGCACATGCGCTGTTAACTCGGCACAGCTGGATGAGTGACCGTATGTGAGAGAAAAGAAAGCGCTGGTATATGTTTTTATGTTATCGTTTTATTTGGGGCGCAGTATGGTGCGTCACAAGGTTTGTAAGTCAATTAGTTTCAAACTTGTTTTCATTACTTTAGTTAAATTATTCTATTTACCTTTCTGTTATAGGAATATAGTATTACCCGTCCTCTTGAGCACTATGTTTAGATGCTCCTGTGCTTATAGCATCTTCACCTAGAAAATTTTCTTCTATTTTAACTCGTGTAACG
The DNA here is from genome assembly GCF_023558435.1 of Drosophila sulfurigaster albostrigata. NCBI lineage: Eukaryota > Metazoa > Arthropoda > Insecta > Diptera > Drosophilidae > Drosophila > Drosophila sulfurigaster. Next base: position 627 of record NW_026909716.1, on the reverse strand, counting down.
AATCACTAGTGTAGTATTCGTCTGGTGCTGGTGTTGGGTTTATTAGCGTGGCGTACGCGCTGGCTTCTCCGGGCTTTGCTCAGGTAGCATGGGGTTAAATAAAAGGCCAACTAATAGGACGCACCACTTATAACAATAATACATTTAAAATTCGCGTACATATGGGAAGACAGAGAAGAAGGAGTGTAATGGGAAGGTTACAATAAACTATAGTGAAAGAGACGAGAAAGGGAAGGAGAGGAAGGTAGGTTAACAAAGAAGACGGAGCCACTCTCTAACGCAACACAGCTGTTATTGTGTGCAGACGCCCACCCTACCATGATCCTGCATTCATTGCCAAAAACTAATAGTTGGCAGGATCCCTAAAAGACAGTGGTTCGGCTAACCTACTCCTGCTTGGTTAGGCATGGTTCCAAATAAAAGTAAACAATTAAGCGGACATACTTAATTTATTAACATATAAGAAAAGTGATTTGAATTTTAACATTACAACCGAAATGACAAGAAAAATAAATAAATAAATAAATTAACGCACAAACATAGTAAGTGTGTATGAGGCAGAAATTATTTAAATAAGGCCAAAAAGGAAAAAAAAAATAAATAAATACTAAAAAATAATTAACCTAT
>NW_026909715.1:95000-123846 GCF_023558435.1 Drosophila sulfurigaster albostrigata | reverse complement strand
TTAAGATAGGGACATAAAGACCAGTGTTTTACGTGTGCACCTGTCACAAGTGACTTATCACACGGTGCCCGAGCACAGGGATACAATTTAAGCGTTGATCAGCGCCCCCTTGGAGACTCTCCGCAGGTACACACTGAAGCACCAGCTGTTTGGGCTGGGTACTTCCTCCTGTGTGGGGAGCGAGGCCCACCTAAAACCTCTTCCGATTTTTGGTTATCGGCAACCGGTTGTATTACGCAACTCCACGTCGAGCACTCCGCTCTCTCCGCATTTGGATGTAAACCACAGCCACCACGATGCTCCCGAAGGGCCACAACCCGTGCCAGGACGGACAAAAGTCCGCGGGCACCTGGCTCCCGTGGTACCAGAAGACCTCCGGTCAGGTTTCGTACCACAAAGGGTACTACCAATTTAACTCCAAACAGTTAGCGTTGGTGACGCACCTCAAGAATCGCTTCGTACGATAAGTGGAGGTCCACTGTGGTGAAATTCTAAGACCCGTCATCCACACGGGTGAGTCAGTTTTAGCTATAAGCTCGGGACTGACGACCCAGCTACCGTTTAGTCGTCTCGTACGACAAGCAGAGGTGCACTGTGGTGGAATTCTAAGACCCGCCAACCACACAGGTGAGGCCAGTTTTAGCTTTTCAGCTCGGGACTGACAGCCCTAAAGGAAAAATTATCCGTTTAGTGGCCTCATACGACAAGCAGGGATAAGCTGGCAAGGAATTCTAATTACCCGCACAACCACACGGGTGAGACAGTTTTACGCCTTTCAGCTCGGGACTGCCGGCCCAGCTCATCGCCTCCTGGTACATCAATTGCCGACGGCATTGCACAACACGGCATCGGCAAATGTTTGCAATACCTGCATCCTCATCCTGTGTCGCCAGGCGCTCCATGAAACCCTGCAGACGAACCATGGCAGGTATTCAAGAATCCCAGAGTCCATCGAATCTGAAGTCTGGATCTGCAGTATATGGGGCATCACGCATAGAACGTGCAGTCACATCTTCATTCATCACTTATCCCATCTGCTTTGCCACTCCTGCAGCATACGGTCGTCCAGCATCGCCATCTTCTGCTTGTGATCAAAACCCGACAGATCTTGACCAAACAGCCAGTCGCTCTCCTCCAGCGGGTGATCGCGCTTGAGTTTGAAACTGATTGCCAATTTCTTGGCAGCCAGATCAAACGGGGGAACACCAGCAAGAACTTGCAGTGCCACAGTGGACACTGTACGGCACACCGGTAGGAATCCAAGAAGGATGCGCCTTTGGCAGGACAATAGGTGCCTCCTGGCCCCTACTCTCATCGCCGTGGCATACCACACTGAGGCACCAAAAAGCACACAAGGCACCATGAGTCCAGTGTAAATGGTCCGCTTGGCACGGGGACTGATCCCCCAGTCGACCCGTAAGACGCGTGCCAAAACATCAACGACTCCGCTCAGCCGATCACGTAAAGACGCGATATGCGGGTTGAAATTCAACCGCTCGCCGACCGTGATGCCCAGATACCGGTATTTGTCAACGTAGGGCAAGTTTGCTCCAGCAAACCGTACCCCAGGTCGCCTATTAGCCGATAATTGGCCTTTCAGCAACATGACAGCCGTCTTACTGGTGGAGACGGACACGCCTACCTCTGTTCCCCAAGCTCCTACGATGGACATATATTCCGCTCCTTTCGACTGCAGATCGTTTCGGGAGTTTCCCTCAACGAGAAGCAGCAAGTCGTCTGCATACGCGCTCAGTTTGCACAAAGGCTCCAAGCGCCGAAGAAGCACATCCATCATGAGGTTCCAAATGAATGGACCACTGATGGAACCCTGTGGGCAACCTCTGATCACCGGCACAGATGCTTCCTCGTATCTGCTGACGATGCACGCACTCCTGCCAGAGAAGAAGCTTCGCCACAAGCTGGCTTCTCGGCAGCCAGAGTCGATCAGCCGGCGTAGCACGGCATCCCACTCCACGTGGTCAAAAGCTCCTTTGAAATCCACGAAGATTCCGAGTACATATCTTGCCGGGCTGGCGTCGACAGTACTCTTCACGTGTCTCCAGGCATCCTCCACACAGCGTCCAGGTTGAAATCAAATTGCCATCTGCAGCCCTCTGGGAGCATGTCCTTCATTCGGCTGACCATGATACCCTCGAGCACCTTACCAAAGACTGGTAGCAGACATATACCACGATAAGAGCCAGGATCGCTCCTGTCCTTATCGGGCCCCTTGAAGTGGCACAACGCGCGGGCGTTTCCACTCAGAAGGGAAATGTCCTTCGGCTAAACAGCGGGAATACAACGCTGTAAGATGCTGAGGAATAGCACGCCAAACCTCCTTACAGATCACTCCAGTGATGCCGTCCATGCCAGGCGAGCGTCTGCTCCGAAGCCTGGCGACACAAGCACTCACTTTGTACTCGTCGAGTGTGGGCGGAAGCACATCTGGGATGGCAATCGGTGCATTCGACTCCGCAACAGGGAAGAAGTTACGGAGGAGCACTCGCGCACAGTCGTGCCATGTTACGACTGGCTCGCCATTTACCCGTAGGCAGCCCAACTCGGAATTCCGTTTGTGACGTCGGCAAATCCTGTAGACATGCCCCCAGGGATCATCCCGATTGTCTCCAACGAAGCGACGCCAGTTGTCCTCCTTTGCCGACAGAATAAGCTTCTTGTACTGACCCACGGAGATCCGCAGGTCAGTAGCAAGTCGCCCTGCTTCATCGCTGCCACGACGACGAGCATTCTGTAGCCGCCGCCTCAGTCTCCTGACCTCTCGGCGCTTCGTACTGAGGTTGGAATTCCACCAGACCACTTTCCGAACGGCTCTCGGCTGCCTGCGTCCAAATACATGGTCGCATTCACTGTGTACCAGTGCACGCGTTGCAGACACCTGGTCATCAATGGACATCTCCGTGTAGTCCTGCGGGAATTCCTCAAGCTTGCATACAAGCTCACCACGGAACGACTGCCAACGTGCATTGGAGAAGTTCCAGGACGGAACACGAGCATCGCTCTCAACTGTGTCTCTGGGGTCTCGCGTCACCTCAACACAGATCGTGTTGTGGTCACTGAGTTCCCACTCGTCCACTCTCCAGTCATATGTGGCCCACATAAGCGCTGCTTCGTTGGCAATCGTGACGTCGATATCACTCCGTCCGCGGTGATTATCGAACGTATACAAACTACTGACCTCATTTAGCACGCCGGCTCGGGATTCTTGAATCCACTCGGTCAGCAGCTCACCCCTTCGGCGGTTCAAATCGCCACGAGCACGCTCGAGCGATTTGCTGAACCACAAGGGGGACACTGCATTCGCATCCATGCCACAGATAACCGGATTGCTACCAGCCAGTAGTAGCACGGAATCTAGATACGCAAGATACAGTTCCAAATCAGTGTTGTATTGGCAGTACACGGAGCTCAGGAAGATTGAGCCAAATCTTCCAGTGACACTCACGCATACGCCAAAGTCCGTCATGAGCGACTCAATAGGCATACAGATGGCATCCGGGTCGTCCAAGAAGATGGCAGCCTTCAAACGCCGATCAGCAAACACACGCATCCCGGCTGGAATGCCCGTAATGCCGTGCTTTCTGTCGCACGTAACTGGTTGACCTGCATCAAAGTGAACATGTGGCGGGAGTCTCGCTTGCACCCTCGCTAAGACCGCACCATATATTGGGCACGTCTCCGACAGCATGTAATGCCCGGAGGGAAGCCCCTTGAAACGGCAGTTTCGGCAGTCCACCGGGCTAGCACATTTCGACGCTACATGGCCGGTCTGCCCGCATTGGCGGCATACTTCGTTTTTCAATCGGCATTGCGCAACCTTGTGGTCGAATCCCATACAGCGATGACACGCGTAAGTACGGACGAGCGACCTACAGCAGAACGAAAACCACTTGATGTAGACCCGCCCGGTCTTATCAAGCACCGCTTGCGCCTTTTCGTCACATTCGAGTGTCAGATTGACTCTGACACCGTCAGTGACCGACCACAGCTTCGACGCCATATGCACCATCTTCTTGAAGGCCGACGGCGAGAACTCCTCCTTGAAGTGGTTCTCATAGAGCTCGTCCATGAATTCTTCCGGTATAATCCCAGTGTCCACGTCGAACACGGTGATTTTCGACCTCACTCCACGGTTGGGCTCAACCTCCAGTCCGACCTCGTTGAATTTCGCGTTGGCCACCACTTTGTTCATCTCGTTTCTCGACGGCGTACGAATGACGGCGCCACCGCGCTTCAATTCACGGTCTTCGTGAACTCTAACGCCCAGAGCTGGAGCAACTTGGCTCATCACCTTATCGGCAATCTCCTTGCCCGACACTGTCGGGTCCTTGCTCGTCACAACATCCGACCACGTTTCCACTGGCTTTCTGGCTGCAGGAGCATTTCTCGGTGCGGTCATCGGGGCGACGCCGGGGACAGCTCTGGTGGCGGCACCACTCGCACTTGGGGCCGTAAAGCTGGTTGGCACAACGCAACCTTCGTCTCCAAGACGGCGTTTCGCACAGCTAGCGCGGTCACCAGCTCGCTAAGCCGGGCAGTTGCCTCCAGAACGGCGATGGCCGCTTCCGGCGCCAGTCTAGCGCGCAGCACAGCGGACCTCACCGTCTGGTCTACACCCGCCAGCTGAGCCAATACGGCATCAGACCCTTCCTTCACCACACTGGCAGCAACAAAACTATCAGCAGGAGCTGGACCCAGGCGCGCTCAGTCGGGCGACAGCGGCCACCGTAGCGGGTGCAGGGGCGGCAGTAGCAGCAGCAACTCCATCGGCGACTCCAGCGGCGGCTCCATCAGCGACTCCAGCGGCGGCTCCAGCGGCGACTCCAGCGGCGGTTCCAGCGGCACACCACCACTTGGCGGCTGCTCCATCGGCGTTGCCCCAATAAAGGAGATCAGCACAGCCTAAAGAAGCTGGCTTCTTCATGCTTCGTTGCTGCCAACCAGGTTTCGGCGACGATACAGCCTTGCCACCGCGGCTTTCTGCCTCGCTTCCCGCCGTGGACGATCGTCCGAGACGGACATCTCGCTCGTATCGCAAGCATACACTGGCAACTTGTATCTCACCATCATGGCGTCCAACGGTTAAGCTACTTTAAACTGCTTAAGCACACTCGCAAGCAGTACACAGAAAGCAGTAAACCGAGGGACAGTAGGAATCTCGTTAATCCATTCATGCGCGTCACTAATTAGATGACGAGGCATTTGGCTACCCTATTGTAGGAAATGAATTTGCCCACACAACAATGCCATATAAGGATGGCACGTCATATGACTGTTTTCCCTTTACTTTGTACACAATAGATGTTGGCCAGTGTAGTTGACTTTCAATGAGGAAAGTAAACCTCGGTGCTAACCCACTCCTTGGCGATATCCAGTATGGAACATGAACGTCTTAAAGCCGCAGACTCCGCCATCTACCACCCTGGTACTGATAATATTGCTATCACCAGCGTTAAGGACTCCCAGTGCTCTCAGTCGTTTTACCGACCGATAGCTCCAGATGCCCCTCCAGTTTAGCGTAGCAGAAACGATTTTAATGTCCTCATGTGCCTGATAATCCCGAACCAGAGCCGTTCGTACGTCCTGTCTGTCGTAGATCTCAACCTTACTCTGATGAGCTTGGTCAAGATCAAGTCCGTCAGTCACTACCTGAGCGTCGATCACTATCGTGTGATCTGGTCGGAAACCCACCAGGTCCGGCTTATATATCCTGTTCTCTCCTGCAGACTTGGTTCAGCAATGACAGAGTAGCCTCTCGTCTCAAGTCCCCGCTTGAGATAATTAGCTACACTGTTGTGTCTAGCCACCCGCCTCCCATGCGTACGATGACACTTCTGCAGAATGTGGTTTAGTGATTCGGGAGCATCACATCCTGCACGACACTGCCTCTCCAATTCGTGCCTTCCCCTCGTGGTACGAGACCGCGTGGGTAGGGCATTTATCCGCAGTTTGATCCCATTCAAATAAGCTTTTCCAGTTAACAAACGCGTGGGTGCGACAACCCACCCGTGTTGCGGAGCATAACGCCCTGCTTCACGGAGACCGCTACCATCAACAGAGGAGTGCAACCTATCCGCCCAGTACGAGTCGATCAAAAGGCGTGTATCCAGAGCCGCGTCTCCCGATGCCTTGCACCTATCTCGGGCCCTCCGAATTTCCGCACTAAGGAACGAACTGGCTGTCTCGGATTGCTCGAGGTGGGGCCATTTTATGTTCGTTAACCTCTGTATGCGCAGCATTGAGCTGTCCTTCGAACTGAGGGAACACCGAGACCCCCACTTGTGTGGGGGGCATGGAAGAATGCTACTGACACATCCATAGGAAGATCTAACCATTTCCTTACGACCGACCGTACCAGTCTGTCACACTTTCTCAAAACGCCTATTGCCACACTACCAAGGGTTAGCTTGTGATATAGCTGTGGAATGAGGACAGTTCTGAGGGCGAATAACTTCTGCTGTGGCTTCAGGGGACCGCGATATGATATCCAATCTGGGACCAATGTCCTCAGTCGGATTGTAGCGGGCCCTCCCGTCCGCAGTGAACTGGATGCCAAGATACTTCCATTCCTCAGAACGCTTCAAGCTTGGACACTTGCGCGAACCTACACAAAAGCTCCGTGATTCGATCACAGTACACTTCTGCTTCGGTTGCCCCTTGACACTAACAGTAAAACACTTATTAGCGTTTAGGGTCAGCCCAACGGACGCCAAAAGGAGACCGTGGTATCCAATAATGCCTGAAGGCCCTTCGGTGTGGAAGCAAACAACACCAGATCGTCTGCGAACGCTGCAGCGTTTGTTTTGGCATTTCCGACACTGACACCAATCTCGTCCGGTAAAGACCTGAGCAACCGGTCGATGACCAAGTTGAACATATGTGGAGACAAAGGGTCACCCTGCTTCACACCTCTAGCAGGGACGAATTCCTCTGATCTCCAGCCTTTACCATTGAGACTAGTGCCACCTCCCAAGTACAAGCTACGTACGTAGTCAACAAAACCCGTTGGTGCACCATACGCGGATAGGGTGTCAATTACCGCTGCGTGAGACACAGAGTCAAACGCTTTGCTGACATCAAGTGTCGCGATATAACACGACGCATGACGTCTATGGTGGTCCCTCAGGATTAAGTCAACTATTGTCGCGTTATCGGCGCAACCGTCAGTAGGAAGAAACCCCCGCTGACGCGGATCCCAATCGACTGATGAGGCCAATCGAGATGCCAAGATGGCATTGAGTTGTCTAACTATGACAGAAGGCACCGATATCGGACGGAAGTCTTCTGGTCGGGATGCTCTTACCGTCTTCGGGATGAAAACGGTTCGAGCCATTCGGAAGAGTGTGGGTAGTTTGCCGCACCAGAGAATAAGGTTCATTATGCGAAGCATAACACCACTGGGAATACTCCTGGCAGTTCTTGGAGATATTCCGTCCGGTCCGGGAGAAGAATTCAATGGCACTTGATGCAATTGCAGGTCCCTAGACGTAATAGGTGACCATACCCCCTCAAGCAAGTGTCCCATATGGGGCACGGTGCTATTGCAAGAGGAAAGGCTCTGCTGTGTCATGACTTCTCTCCAGTATGGTTCCATAATCTCTTGGTTTGGCATTACCGACTCGTCGGGTCCTGCTAGCAGGGATCCGATGCATCGACCTTTATGTTTGTCCCAGTTGCGCTGAACCCTAGCGAACTGCTGCCTTCTATTTTGTCTCCTATTGCGAGGCTCAGGAAAGACTCTCGCCGAAACCGGACCTTCGTTTCGATTCGGAAAAATTTCCAGGAGATAGTTAGACAAACACTGGAGAGTTGCTTCTTTGCCCGAAGTCTGCGCTCCATCAATGATAGATTGCAGAACCTCGACTCTCCACGATCGATTACATCCCACAGGGCCGAAGCCCCGCAGTATCCGCATGAGGACGTCGTCCGAATGTATCGATGGTGTGATTGGAACCGACTCTGACATTGAAGAAGAAGACTCAAGCCCACTTATACTAGGGCGGCGCGTAATGGTTTGTGGTTCATTAATTTCGGGGATAAGAGCCGCTTGCCCTCTTAGCTGCTCGATTTTTGCCTTATAATTATCCCTCTGTCGACACTTTTTAATAGCATCGACACTGCGTTCTGGAAAATGCAACGCCAGCTTTTATTAATGAACCTCTCGCCATTTGCTATGAGCTCAAGTTCCTTCCTCGCCATCATGGCCAATTCTTCCTCACACCACCTGGTTTTCACGTCAACACGCGTACGAAGCTCATCAAGCCTGTCTTTGTGCTGACGCGACATGTGGACACCTAAACCGGTCTTTGTTCCAAAAGATCGGCCGCATTCCACACATAGATGTCCAACAACTGGATTAGCATCTACGTTCCTTCCCTGATGGGCTCCTACGGATGCCGTAGGAGAATTCACTGAATAACTTTCAGCTATCCGAGGCATGTTATTAGAGTTTGCACCATCAGTTTTTCAGGACCATCGGGGTGGTAACCCAATGGCCCCTTTCGCCGCTCATATTCGCTGCTGCCGAAACTACATCGGTCCAGCACCCGGAGGCACCACGAGGAGGCCACATTTTAGTGGGGCACATGTTGCCTATGAGTCGACTTGATCTGACTAACGAAGGACGGTAGCCCATTTGCCATTGCTGAGAAATGAACCATTATTCCCCTTCTGCAGACCCATTGATCCTCCTTAAGAGAGTCATAGTTACTCCCGCCGTTGACCCGCGCTTACTTGAATTTCTTCACTTTGACATTCAGAGCACTGGGCAGAAATCACATTGTGTCAACACCCGCTAGGGCCATCACAATGCTTTGTTTTAATTAGACAGTCGGATTCCCCAAGTCCGTGCCAGTTCTGAATTGATTGTTAATTGATAATCGTTATAATTTAAAAGAACTAACTGGTTGCCCAACTAGTATTCTTAAAAATTTTAGCAAGAAAGTTCCACAATTGGCTACGTAACTAAACTATCCGGGGAACAAGAAACTACCATAAATGATAGAAACTCTATTTACCCAGAACGAGCACATAAACCATGTTATTGTTTCCCAATCAAGCCCGACTATCTCAATCTTCAGAGCCAATCCTTATCCCGAAGTTACGGATCTAATTTGCCGACTTCCCTTACCTACATTATTCTATCGACTAGAGACTCTTCACCTTGGAGACCAGCTGCGGATATTGGTACGGCCTGTTGAGAAGTTTGCGTGTCCCCACCATAAATTTTCAAGGTCCGAGGAGAAAATATCGACACAACAGTATATGTCATGCTCTTCTAGCCCATCTACCATATCTCTCTGCGAAAGACTTCCATGGTAGTACGGCTATAAAACAGAAAAGAAAACTCTTCCGATATCTCTCGACGGCTTCTTTATGGTCGTTCCTGTTGCCAGGATGAGCACGAGGCCCATATTTAATAACAAACGGATACTCAACAGGTTACGGAATTGGAACCGTATTCCCTTTCGTTCAAAATTATTCAAGTTTTTTAATTATGACAAAATTTAAATTTTAGTTACTTTTTTACTTGAAAATTTTCGGCTTTCGCCTTGAACTTAGGACCGACTAACTCGTGATCAACCACTGTTCACACGAAACCCTTCTCCACTTCAGTCCTCCAAGGTCTCATTCGATTATTTGCTACTACCACCAAGATCTGTACCAATGACGGCTCCATGCAGGCTTACGCCAAACACTTCTAAGCACACCATTGTACCTTCCTACTCACTAAAGTTTCAAAATTTATATTACAAGTAATATAAATCATCTACTTTAGCGGTAATGTATAGGTATACAACTTAAGCGCCATCCATTTTAAGGGCTAGTTGCTTCGGCAGGTGAGTTGTTACACACTCCTTAGCGGATTTCGACTTCCATGATCACCGTCCTGCTGTTTTAAGCAACCAACGCCTTTCATGGTTTCTGAATGAGTTGTTAATTTGGGCACCGTAACATTACGTTTGGTTCATCCCACAGCGCCAGTTCTGCTTACCAAAAGTGGCCCACTGGGCACATTATATCATAACCTTAAACTTCATATCAAGAAAGTTAAGGTTCTTACCCATTTAAAGTTTGAGAATAGGTTAAGATCGTTTCGACCCTAAGGCCTCTAATCATTCGCTTTACCAGATAAGATTATTTTATACAACAGTTAAATGCACCAGCTATCCTGAGGGAAACTTCGGAAGGAACCAGCTACTAGATGGTTCGATTGGTCTTTCGCCCCTATACTCAATTCTGACAATCGATTTGCACGTCAGAACTGTTTCGGTCTTCCATCAGGGTTTCCCTGACTTCAACCTGATCAAGTATAGTTCACCATCTTTCGGGTCACAGCATATATGCTCAAGGTACGTTCCAGTTAGAGGCATAAATAATATAAATATTATTATACATAACTATATAGAACGCCCCGGGATTGCGTTAATTAACTATAAATAGTTAAAAACTAATCCCAATAATAGTCAAGTTAATTACGCTATTAGGTTTATATCCCAATAACTTGCACATATGTTAGACTCCTTGGTCCGTGTTTCAAGACGGGTCCCGAAGGTATCCTGAATCTTTCGCATTGTTAATCATACAAGTGCTTATAATAAACATAAAAATCAATGATAATCATGCCATTATATAATTCCGAAAAATTAACGCACTGTACTCATATAATCTATCAGCACTTTATCAAATTTTTGAAATTTATTTTATGTTAAAATGCAAGCACTCTAATTTAAATAAACTCTTATCAAAATTGTTTGATAAATTCCATACATGCTAATAGATTACAATGTCCTTATATGGAAAAAATGCACACTATCGTTATAATATTGATTAAATATTACAATTCTAATGATGAATTTTCCATAACGGATATTCAGGTTCATCGGGCTTAACCTCTAAGCAGTTTCACGTACTATTTAACTCTCTATTCAGAGTTCTTTTCAACTTTCCCTCACGGTACTTGTTTACTATCGGTCTCATGGTTATATTTAGTTTTAGATGGAGTTTACCACCCACTTAGTGCTGCACTATCAAGCAACACGACTCTTTGGAAACATCATCTAATAATCATTAACGTTATACGGGCCTGGCACCCTCTATGGGTAAATGGCCTCATTTAAGAAGGACTTAAATCGTTAATTTCTCATACTAGAATATTGACGTTCCATACACTGCATCTCACATTTGCCATATAGACAAAGTGACTTAGTGCTGAACTGATTTCTTTTCGCTCGCCGCTACTAAGAAAATCCTTGTTAGTTTCTTTTCCTCCCCTAATTAATATGCTTAAATTCAGGGGGTAGTCCCATATGAGTTGAGGTTGTTTAATTACACTTATAGACAATTCTCTGCCTATTTTGAAATATACTATCTTTTTTGAAGGTCCATAATATTCACAAAATTATTCTTTATATCATATTCGTTAATAAGAGGCAATTCTAGTTTATAAAATAATATATTTTATGCTAGACATTCCTCAGTATTATTTGAAATGAATAAAGAACATATAATTCTTCAAATTTCTCATGCAACAGAGTTTTAGTATTTTCATTTATTAATTCATATTATGAATATCTTAAGCGAGAACTTTTAGATTCACACTTATATTATCCAATAATATACAATGTGCTTAAAATTCCGAAAAATTTTAAACAACTTATTTAGCATAGTCTTACAACCCTCAACCATATGTAGTCCAAGCAGCACTAAAAATTAATTAAAGTACATAACAGCATGGACTGCGATATGCGTTCAAAATGTCGATGTTCATGTGTCCTGCAGTTCACACGATGACGCACAGTTTGCTGCGTTCTTCATCGACCCATGAGCCGAGTGATCCACCGCTTAGAGTGATACAATTTTTTTTATTTCATTACGTCAACAATATTTTTATTGAAAGAAATTAAAAATACACCATTTTACTGGCATATATCAATTCCTTCAATAAAATTTTTTTATACCTAAATAAATGTTGCGAAATGTCTTAGTTTTACATAATCGATAATAATAAGATATATGACAAGTATATTTTAGCTAAATTTATTTATTATGATCAACATATGTAAAGCGTTAACCTGCAAACAGGTACAACATTGTTTTTCTTTAGGTGTTGCGAACCAATGTATGCGCACTGGAATATGCACAATACATTTTGCAACGCATGTATATTATGGTACATATACACGCAGTTTTTATTTTATCCAAAACACATAAAACACTCTTAATACAGTATATAATAATAATAATACATAACAAACGGTTTTTAGCTAATTTAAATTATTATATGTTGCATAATTGTATCTCATATGATTGAATAAAATATTTATATTTATTAGTTACTTAATTTATTAAATATTGCAATTCCCTAAAAGAGAAAAACAAATTTAATTTATTAACGGTTAGATGCATTAAAACAATAATGATCCTTCCGCAGGTTCACCTACGGAAACCTTGTTACGACTTTTACTTCCTCTAAATAATCAAGTTCGGTCAACTTTTGCGAAACAACCGCAACACACAAGGCGTCACAGTGATCACGTCCGGAGACCTCACTAAATAATTCAATCGGTAGTAGCGACGGGCGGTGTGCACAAAGGGCAGGGACGTAATCAATGCGAGTTAATGACTCACACTTACTGGGAATTCCAAGTTCATGTGAACAGTTTCAGTTCACAATCCCAAGCATGAAAGTGGTTCAGCGGTTTACCCGGACCTCTCGGTCTAGGAAATACACGTTGATACTTTCATTGTAGCGCGCGTGCAGCCCAGGACATCTAAGGGCATCACAGACCTGTTATTGCTCAATCTCATTATTGCTAGACGCAATTTGTCCATTTAAGAAGCTAGTGTCCTTATAATGGGACAAACCAACAGGTACGGCTCCACTTATATAAACACATTCAAACACAATAAACATTTTACTGCCACCATGAATGAAGGCTATATAAGCTTCAACACCATAATCCTGAAGATATCTATTTAATATATTTGAGTCTCGTTCGTTATCGGAATTAACCAGACAAATCACTCCACGAACTAAGAACGGCCATGCACCACCACCCATAGATTCGAGAAAGAGCTATCAATCTGTCTTACACACTTATGTTCGGACCTGGTAAGTTTTCCCGTGTTGAGTCAAATTAAGCCGCAGGCTCCACTCCTGGTGGTGCCCTTCCGTCAATTCCTTTAAGTTTCAGCTTTGCAACCATACTTCCCCCGGAGCCCAAAAGCTTTGGTTTCCCGGGAAGCGACTGAGAGAGCCATAAAAGTAGCTACACCCAATTGCTAGCTGGCATCGTTTATGGTTAGAACTAGGGCGGTATCTGATCGCCTTCGAACCTCTAACTTTCGTTCTTGATTAATGAAAACATCTTTGGCAAATGCTTTCGCTTAAGTTAGTCTTACGACGGTCCAAGAATTTCACCTCTCGCGTCGTAATACTAATGCCCCCAAACTGCTTCTATTAATCATTACCTCTTGATCTGAAAACCAATGAAAGCAGAACAGAGGTCTTATTTCATTATCCCATGCACAGAATATTCAGGCATTTGAAGCCTGCTTTAAGCACTCTAATTTGTTCAAAGTAATTGTACCGGCCCACAATAACACTCGATGAAGAGCACTAATGCAGGTTTTAAATAGGAGGAACATATAAAAAAGTACAAGTACCTAATTATATATAAGAACTCCACCGGTAATACGCTTACATACATAAAGGTATAGTACTAACTACAATTGTAAGTTGCACTACCCGTATGAAGCACAAGTTCAACTACGAACGTTTTAACCGCAACAACTTTAATATACGCTATTGGAGCTGGAATTACCGCGGCTGCTGGCACCAGACTTGCCCTCCAATAGGTCCTTGTTAAAGGATTTAAAGTGTACTCATTCCAATTACAGGGCCTCGGATATGAGTCCTGTATTGTTATTTTTCGTCACTACCTCCCCGAGCTGGGAGTGGGTAATTTACGCGCCTGCTGCCTTCCTTAGATGTGGTAGCCGTTTCTCAGGCTCCCTCTCCGGAATCGAACCCTGATTCCCCGTTACCCGTTGCAACCATGGTAGTCCTAGATACTACCATCAAAAGTTGATAGGGCAGACATTTGAAAGATCTGTCGTCGGTACGAGACCATACGATCTGCATGTTATCTAGAGTTCAACCAGTGTAACGATCTTGCGATCGCTTGGTTTTAGCCTAATAAAAGCACACGTTCCAGAAGGTCCGTGTTTTAATTGCATGTATTAGCTCTAGAATTACCACAGTTATCCAAGTAACTGTTAACGATCTAAGGAACCATAACTGATATAATGAGCCTTTTGCGGTTTCACTATTAATTCGTGTGTACTTAGACATGCATGGCTTAATCTTTGAGACAAGCATATAACTACTGGCAGGATCAACCAGAATAATGTTCATTTCATTATGTAAATAATATTTAAAATATAATTACATAAATCTTCAAATATGTAAAATACATGACAACTCACAAATATTTTTGAATAACAAACGATAATATTCAATAATTGTATATATATATATGTTATACTTGACATGTACTATACGAATGTGGCCACAATTAGATAGCATTCACGTTCGCTAGTTATAATTCACAATTGTTTATATAAATATATATACTTATATATAAAATATATATGCATATAATCGTTCAAAAATATCATTTTATTTCAACTTACTAAATATATTATATCACACATGCATATTTATAATTTAAATTCAATTAATTGAATAAAAATTATTTTATTTTGATGACAAATTGATAATTTTATCTAATTTTGCATTTACGTGTAGACAATATTATATTAGTAAAAACCTCCGTCCAAAATAAATAATTTTTATAATGTCCTTGAGGATTTTCAATTATTCACAAAATATTAATTCTTTAGCTACGAAAACACCTTTGGAATAAGACATTTAATTC
Source organism: Drosophila sulfurigaster albostrigata (assembly GCF_023558435.1). Lineage (NCBI taxonomy): Eukaryota > Metazoa > Arthropoda > Insecta > Diptera > Drosophilidae > Drosophila > Drosophila sulfurigaster. The sequence continues at coordinate 108,886 of NW_026909715.1, read as the reverse complement.
GTCATATGCTTATATAATAATAGTTATTATATAAACATATAAACGTCGGATGAGACTTTTGTAATAACATAATTATTACCTATTATGCAAACTGAAATATATGCATCCAATACATATATATACGTGATGGGCACACACTGCTCACCATGTATAGGTTTTGTGACACGTTTTCTACAATGCTTTTATTTTATTTAGTATTGCCATCTAACGTATCTTTTGTTGCACTAATTTAATAATACAACAGTAAAACTTCATTATTTTTAACTTTTTTAATCATATTGCCTTCTATATGATTATTTTCATATATTATTTATATATGACTTATGCCGGCAAGACTCACTCCATATACATAGTCATATATATTTCACTTGTGAAATTTTTCTCATATGACATGCCTGCTCGACATCACCACCCCTATATAGGTTTTGTGACACGTTTTCTACAACCAGCTCATTTTACTAAGGTCTACCATCTAATGTATCTTTATGTTGCACTAATTTAATAATACAACAGCAAAACTTCATTATTTTTAACTTGTATAATCATATTGCCTTCTATATGATTATTTTCATATATTATTTATATATGACTTATGCCGGCAAGACTCACTCCATATACATAGTCATATATATTTCACTTGTGAAATTTTTCTCATATGACATGCCTGCCCGACCTCACCACCCCTATAAAGGTTTTGTGACACGTTTTCTGCAATGCTTTTATTTTATTTAGTATTACCATCTAACGTATCTTTTTGTTGCACTAATTTAATAATACAACAGTAAAACTTCATTATTTTTAACTTTTTAATCATATTGCCTTCTATATGATTATTTTCATATATTATTTATATATGACTTATGCCGGCAAGACTCACTCCATATACATAGTCATATATATTTCACTTGTGAAATTTTTCTCATATGACATGCCTGCTCGACATCACCACCCCTATATAGGTTTTGTGACACGTTTTCTACAACCAGCTCATTTTACTAAGGTCTACCATCTAATGTATCTTTATGTTGCACTAATTTAATAATACAACAGCAAAACTTCATTATTTTTAACTTGTATAATCATATTGCCTTCTATATGATTATTTTCATATATTATTTATATATGACTTATGCCGGCAAGACTCACTCCATATACATAGTCATATATATTTCACTTGTGAAATTTTTCTCATATGACATGCCTGCCCGACCTCACCACCCCTATAAAGGTTTTGTGACACGTTTTCTGCAATGCTTTTATTTTATTTAGTATTACCATCTAACGTATCTTTTTGTTGCACTAATTTAATAATACAACAGTAAAACTTCATTATTTTTAACTTTTTAATCATATTGCCTTCTATATGATTATTTTCATATATTATTTATATATGACTTATGCCGGCAAGACTCACTCCATATACATAGTCATATATATTTCACTTGTGAAATTTTTCTCATATGACATGCCTGCTCGACATCACCACCCCTATATAGGTTTTGTGACACGTTTTCTACAACCAGCTCATTTTACTAAGGTCTACCATCTAATGTATCTTTATGTTGCACTAATTTAATAATACAACAGCAAAACTTCATTATTTTTAACTTGTATAATCATATTGCCTTCTATATGATTATTTTCATATATTATTTATATATGACTTATGCCGGCAAGACTCACTCCATATACATAGTCATATATATTTCACTTGTGAAATTTTTCTCATATGACATGCCTGCCCGACCTCACCACCCCTATAGAGGTTTTGTGACACGTTTTCTGCAATGCTTTTATTTTATTTAGTATTACCATCTAACGTATCTTTTTGTTGCACTAATTTAATAATACAACAGTAAAACTTCATTATTTTTAACTTTTTAATCATATTGCCTTCTATATGATTATTTTCATATATTATTTATATATGACATGCCGGCAAGACTCACTCCATATACATAGTCATATATATTTCACTTGTGAAATTTTTCTCATATGACATGCCTGCCCGACCTCACCACCCCTATATAGGTTTTGTGACACGTTTTCTACAACCGGCTCATTTTACTAAGGTCTACCATCAAATGTATCTTTATGTTGCACTAATTTAATAATGCAACAGTAAAACTTCATTATTTTTAACTTTTTAATCATATTGCCTTCTATATGATTGTTTTCATATATTATTTATATATGACATGCCGGCAAGACTCACTCCATATACATAGTCATATATATTTCACTTGTGAAATTTTTCTCATATGACATGCCTGCCCGACCTCACCACCCCTATATAGGTTTTGTGACACGTTTTCTACAACCAGCTCATTTTACTAAGGTCTACCATCAAATGTATCTTTATGTTGCACTAATTTAATAATGCAACAGTAAAACTTCATTATTTTTAACTTTTTTAATCATATTGCCTTCTATATGATTGTTTTCATATATTATTTATATATGACATGCCGGCAAGACTCACTCCATATACATAGTCATATATATTTCACTTGTGAAATTTTTCTCATATGACATGCCTGCTCGACATCACCACCCCTATATAGGTTTTGTGACACGTTTTCTACAACCAGCTCATTTTACTAAGGTCCACCACCTAATGTATCTTTATGTGGCACTAATTTAATAATACAACAGCAAAACTTCATTATATTATCATCAATAATTTGTATTAAATACAAGTACAATCGTAAATTGTTTAACATTGTTTAAAATTTTTGTCAAAGTTGAAATGATATGTCAGTTCAATAAAAATTCACCAAGTCCAAAAAATGTTTTCTCAAGTTTAACTCGAATTCTTATCTTAGTATATTAATAAACTGTATTAAATGCTATTTAAAAAGTTTTTCATTCAATTTTCACATGTTGAAATTTTTGCCAATGTTGAACTCATATCTCGGTAGAACCTCATATCATATGGCTGCAGTTCAATAAAAATTCACCAAGTCCAAAAAAATTTTTTCTCAAGTTAAATTCAAAATCTTATCTCATTATATTAATAAACTGTATAAAATGCTATTTAAAAAGTTTTTCATTCAATTTTCGCATGTTGAAATTTTTGTCAATGTTGAACTCATATCTCGGTAGAACCTCATATCATATGGCTGCAGTTCAAAAAAAATTCACCAAGTCCAAAAAATTTTTCTCAAGTTAAATTCAAAATCTTATCTCATTATATTAATAAACTGTATAACATGCTATTTAAAAAGTTTTTCATTCAATTTTCACATGTTGAAATTTTTTGTCAATGTTGAACTCATATCTCGGTAGAACCTCATATCATATGGCTGCAGTTCAATAAAAATTCACCAAGTCCAAAAAATTTTTTCTCAAGTTAAATTCAAAATCTTATCTCATTATATTAATAAACTGTATAACATGCTATTTAAAAAGTTTTTTATTCTATTTTGACATGTTGAAATTTTTTGTCAATGTTGAACTCATATCTCGGTGGAACCTCATATCATTTGGCTGCAGTTCAATAAAAAATTCACCAAGTCCAAAAAATTTTTTCTCAAGTTAAATTCAAAATCTTATCTCATTATATTAATAAACTGTATAAAATGCTATTTGAAAAGTTTTTCTTCAATTTTCATATGTTGAAATTTTTTGTCATATTTCGCTAGAACCTCATATCATATGGCTGCAGTTCAATAAAAAATTCACCAAGTCCAAAAAAATTTTTTCTCAAGTTAAATTCAAAATCTTATCTCATTATATTAATAAACTGTATAAAATGCTATTTAAAAAGTTTTTCATTCAATTTTCACATGTTGAAATTTTTTGTCAATGTTGAACTCATATCTCGGTAGAACCTCATATCATATGGCTGCAGTTCAATAAAAAATTCACCAAGTCCAAAAAAATTTTTCTCAAGTTAAATTCAAAATCTTATCTCATTATATTAATAAACTGTATAACATGCTATTTAAAAGTTTTTATTCTATTTTGACATGTTGAAATTTTTGTCAATGTTGAACTCATATCTCGGTAGAACCTCATATCATTTGGCTGCAGTTCAATAAAAAATTCACCAAGTCCAAAAAAATTTTTTCTCAAGTTAAATTCAAAATCATATCTCATTATATTAATAAACAGTATAAAATGCTATTTATTTAAAAGTTTTTCATTCAATTTTCATATGTTGAAATTTTTTGTCAAAATTGAACTTATAAGTTTTTCATGTCTTAAGTTGCGCCACCAATATGATGGCGTTCTTTTGCTACCAAACATATTAAATGCATACTTAAAATACGCAAGTATTCTGTACACATAGATACATATATATCATGCATATTTTTAATTTTCGCCACTAATATGATGCCGTCCTTTTGCTACCAAATAAATATGTATAACTAACACATACTAAATAAATGCATATTTAAAATATGCAAGTATTTTGTACACATAGATATACTATGCATATTCTTAATTTTCGCCACTAATATGATGGCGTCCTTTTGCTACCAAATAAATATATATTACCAACGCATAATAAATAAATGCATATTTAAAATACGCAAGTATTTTGTAAACAAATTTTCGCCACTAATATGATGGCGTCCTTTTGGCTACCAAATAAATATATATTACCAACGCATAATAAATAAATGCATATTTAAAATATGCAAGTATTTTGTACACATAGATATACTATGCATATTCTTAATTTTCGCCACTAATATGATGGCGTCCTTTTGGCTACCAAATAAATATATATTACCAACGCATAATAAATAAATGCATATTTAAAATATGCAAGTATTTTGTACACATAGATATACTATGCATATTCTTAATTTTCGCCACTAATATGATGGCGTCATTTTGCTACCAAATAAATATATATTACCAACGCATAATAAATAAATGCATATTTAAAATACGCAAGTATTTTGTAAACAAATTTTCGCCACTAATATGATGGCGTCCTTTTGGCTACCAAATAAATATATATTACCAACGCATAATAAATAAATGCATATTTAAAATATGCAAGTATTTTGTAAACAAATTTTCGCCACTAATATGATGGCGTCCTTTTGGCTACCAAATAAATATATATTACCAACGCATAATAAATAAATGCATATTTAAAATATGCAAGTATTTTGTACACATAGATATACTATGCATATTTTTAATCTTCGCCACTAATATGATGGCGTCCTTTTGGCTACCAAATAAATATATATAATTAACGCATACTAAATAAATGCATATTTAAAATATACAAGTATATTTTGTACACATTGATATATTATTTATTTATATATATAATATATTCATATATTATATAAATATTCTTCTTATATGCGTAATTGTATAACATAATTATGCATACAATTTTGCATATTTATATATATAAACATATATACGTTTCCATATATACATCATACATATAATATTTTTTATATATGCCTTAAACATATATATTTTATCGAATCGTCAAGCAAAGGATAAGCTTCAGTGGATCGCAGTATGGCAGCTGCTCAACCACTTACAACACCTTGCCTGTTATAAAAGTCGTTTACAATTGATTCAAGGCTTTGTCATTGTATTAAATAATGTTTTAATATATAACTAGCGCGGCACCAGGTGATCGAAGATCCTCCCAATTTACTATGTTATATGTAACATTGGCATCACATCCATCGTCGTCTATTAAATGAATAATAAACTTTTAATGGTTTAGAAGCCATACAATGCAAATTGCCCCTTATTTATCATTGCAGTCCAGCACGGATACGACCTTAGAGGCGTTCAGGCATAATCCAACGGACGTAGCGTCATACCACTGTTCGCTCGAACAAGTATTGTGCCATTGGTCCGTACCTGCGGTTCCTCTCGTACTACGCAGGAATGCTGTCGCAACAACGTTTTGTCATTAGTAGGGTAAAACTAACCTGTCTCACGACGGTCTAAACCCAGCTCACGTTCCCTTGCATGGGTGAACAATCCAACGCTTGGTGAATTTTGCTTCACAATGATAGGAAGAGCCGACATCGAAGGATCAAAAAGCGACGTCGCTATGAACGCTTGGCCGCCACAAGCCAGTTATCCCTATGGTAACTTTTCTGACACCTCTTGTTAAAAACTCTTTAAACCAAAAGGATCGATAGGCCGAGCTTTTGCTGTCCCTGTGTGTACTGAACACCGAGATCAAGTCAGCATTTGCCCTTTTGCTCTATGTGTGGTTTCTGTCCGCACTGAGCTGGCCTTGGGACACCTCCGTTATTATTTGAGAGATGTACCGCCCCAGTCAAACTCCCTACCTGGCAATGTCCTTGAATTGGATCATACCTGAGTAATTGGAGTTATACCAAATTTTTAATTTGAGAATACATAAATGCACTCTCTCATTAATGAATTTGTTTGCGATTATATAACAAACTCGTGATACTTTGATCAAGAAGCTTGCATCAAAACCCAATACCATAAGATATAATAAATATATCCGTATAATGGCTAGGAAATGATACACGTTCCATTTAATCAAGTAAGTAAGGAAACAATAAGAGTAGTGGTATTTCATTGTCGATACTAAACCGAAATTTAATATCTCCCACTTATTCTACACCTCTTATGTCTCCTTACACTGCCAGATTAGAGTCAAGCTCAAAAGGGTCTTCTTTCCCCGCTAATTATTCCAAGCCCGTTCCTTGGCTGTGGTTTCGCTAGATAGATAGGGACATATTAGCGCACCTGTCATCTACATCCAATGTCCAAACAACTGGCCTTCGAATGCCTTCGAATGTACCTTTTAAAGGGGCGCTGATCACGCCTGAATTGTGTATAAATAAGTAATAATAAATTGATCCCATGCGCGCTCGGGCGCCGTGTGATTAAGTCAGTCATGACAGGTGCACACGTAAAACTAATATAGCTAATATATGTCCCTATCTACTATCTAGCGAAACCACAGCCAAGGAACGGGCTTGGAATAATTAGCAGGAAAGAAGACCCTTTGAGCTTGACTCTAATCTGGCAGTGTAAGGAGACATAAGAGGTGTAGAATAAGTGGAGATATTAAATTTCGGTTTAGTATCGACAATGAAATACCACTACTCTTATTGTTTCCTTACTTACTTGATTAAATGGAACGTGTATCATTTCCTAGCCATTATACGGATATATTTATTATATCTTATGGTATTGGGTTTTGATGCAAGCTTTTGATCAAAGTATCACGAGTTTGTTATATAATCGCAAAACAAATTCATTAATGAGAGAGTGCATTTATGTATTCTCAAATTAAAAATTTGGTATAACCCAATTACTCAGGTATGATCCAATTCAAGGACATTGCCAGGTAGGGAGTTTGACTGGAGCGGTACATCTCAAATAATAACGGAGGTGTCCCAAGGCCAGCTCAGTGCGGACAGAAACCACACATAGAGCAAAAGGGCAAATGCTGACTTGATCTCGGTGTTCAGTACACACAGGACAGCAAAAGCTCGGCCTATCGATCCTTTTGGTTTAAAGAGTTTTTAACAAGAGGTGTCAGAAAAGTTACCATAGGATAACTGGCTTGTGGCGGCCAAGCGTTCATAGCGACGTCGCTTTTGATCCTTCGATGTCGGCTCTTCCTATCATTGTGAAGCAAAATTCACCAAGCGTTGGATTGTTCACCCATGCAAGGGAACGTGAGCTGGGTTTAGACCGTCGTGAGACAGGTTAGTTTTACCCTACTAATGACAAAACGTTGTTGCGACAGCATTCCTGCGTAGTACGAGAGGAACCGCAGGTACGGACCAATGGCACAATACTTGTTCGAGCGAACAGTGGTATGACGCTACGTCCGTTGATTATGCCTGAACGCCTCTAAGGTCGTATCCGTGCTGGACTGCAATGATAAATAAGGGCAATTTGCATTGTATGGCTTCTAAACCATTAAAAGCTTATTATTCATTTAATAGACGACGATGGATGTGATGCCAATGTTACATATAACATAGTAAATTGGGAGGATCTTCGATCACCTGGTGCCGCGCTAGTTATATATTAAAACATTATTTAATACAATGACAAAGCCTTGAATCAATTGTAAACGACTTTTATAACAGGCAAGGTGTTGTAAGTGGTTGAGCAGCTGCCATACTGCGATCCACTGAAGCTTATCCTTTGCTTGACGATTCGATAAAATATATATGTTAAGGCATATATAAAAAATATTATATGTATGATGTATATATGGAAACGTATATATGTTTATATATATAAATGTGCAAAATTGTATGCATAATTATGTTATACAATTACGCATATAAGAAGAATATTTATATAATATATGAATATATTATATATATAAATAAATAATATATCAATGTGTACAAAATATACTTGTATATTTTAAATATGCATTTATTTAGTATGCGTTAATTATATATATTTATTTGGTAGCCAAAAGGACGCCATCATATTAGTGGCGAAGATTAAAAATATGCATAGTATATCTATGTGTACAAAATACTTGCATATTTTAAATATTCATTTATTTATTATGCGTTGGTAATATATATTTATTTGGTAGCCAAAAGGACGCCATCATATTAGTGGCGAAAATTTGTTTACAAAATACTTGCATATTTTAAATATGCATTTATTTATTATGCGTTGGTAATATATATTTATTTGGTAGCCAAAAGGACGCCATCATATTAGTGGCGAAAATTTGTTTACAAAATACTTGCGTATTTTAAATATGCATTTATTTATTATGCGTTGGTAATATATATTTATTTGGTAGCAAAATGACGCCATCATATTAGTGGCGAAAATTAAGAATATGCATAGTATATCTATGTGTACAAAATACTTGCATATTTTAAATATGCATTTATTTATTATGCGTTGGTAATATATATTTATTTGGTAGCCAAAAGGACGCCATCATATTAGTGGCGAAAATTAAGAATATGCATAGTATATCTATGTGTACAAAATACTTGCATATTTTAAATATGCATTTATTTATTATGCGTTGGTAATATATATTTATTTGGTAGCCAAAAGGACGCCATCATATTAGTGGCGAAAATTTGTTTACAAAATACTTGCGTATTTTAAATATGCATTTATTTATTATGCGTTGGTAATATATATTTATTTGGTAGCAAAAGGACGCCATCATATTAGTGGCGAAAATTAAGAATATGCATAGTATATCTATGTGTACAAAATACTTGCATATTTTAAATATGCATTTATTTAGTATGTGTTAGTTATACATATTTATTTGGTAGCAAAAGGACGGCATCATATTAGTGGCGAAAATTAAAAATAAACATGATATATATGTGTCTATGTGTACAGAATACTTGCGTATTTTAAGTATGCATTTAATATGTTTGGTAGCAAAAGAACGCCATCATATTGGTGGCGCAAATTAAGACATGAAAAACTTATAAGTTCAATTTTGACAAAAATTTCAACATATGAAAATTGAATGAAAAACTTTTAAATAGCATTTTATACTGTTTATTAATATAATGAGATAAGATTTTGAATTTAACTTGAGAAAAATTTTTTTGACTTGGTGAATTTTTATTGAACTGCAGCCAAATGATATGAGGTTCTACCGAGATATGAGTTCAACATTGACAAAAATTTCAACATGTCAAAATAGAATAAAAAACTTTTAAATAGCATGTTATACAGTTTATTAATATAATGAGATAAGATTTTGAATTTAACTTGAGAAAAATTTTTTGGACTTGGTGAATTTTTATTGAACTGCAGCCATATGATATGAGGTTCTACCGAGATATGAGTTCAACATTGACAAAAAATTTCAACATGTGAAAATTGAATGAAAAACTTTTAAATAGCATTTTATACAGTTTATTAATATAATGAGATAAGATTTTGAATTTAACTTGAGAAAAAATTTTTTGGACTTGGTGAATTTTTATTGAACTGCAGCCATATGATATGAGGTTCTAGCGAAATATGACAAAAATTTCAACATATGAAAATTGAAGAAAAACTTTTCAAATAGCATTTTATACAGTTTATTAATATAATGAGATAAGATTTTGAATTTAACTTGAGAAAAATTTTTTTGGACTTGGTGAATTTTTATTGAACTGCAGCCAAATGATATGAGGTTCTACCGAGATATGAGTTCAACATTGACAAAAAATTTCAACATGTCAAAATAGAATAAAAACTTTTAAATAGCATGTTATACAGTTTATTAATATAATGAGATAAGATTTTGAATTTAACTTGAGAAAAATTTTTTGGACTTGGTGAATTTTTATTGAACTGCAGCCATATGATATGAGGTTCTACCGAGATATGAGTTCAACATTGACAAAAAATTTCAACATGTGAAAATTGAATGAAAAACTTTTTAAATAGCATTTTATACAGTTTATTAATATAATGAGATAAGATTTTGAATTTAACTTGAGAAAAATTTTTTGGACTTGGTGAATTTTTATTGAACTGCAGCCATATGATATGAGGTTCTACCGAGATATGAGTTCAACATTGGCAAAAATTTTAACATGTCAAAATTGAATGAAAACTTTTTAAATAGCATTTAATACAGTTTATTAATATAATGAGATAAGATTTTGAATTTAACTTGAGAAAAATTTTTTTGGACTTGGTGAATGTTTTATTGAACTGCAGCCAAATGATATGAGGTTCTACCGAGATATGAGTTCAACATTGACAAAAATTTCAACATGTCAAAATAGAATAAAAACTTTTTAAATAGCATGTTATACAGTTTATTAATATAATGAGATAAGATTTTGAATTTAACTTGAGAAAAATTTTTTGGACTTGGTGAATTTTTATTGAACTGCAGCCATATGATATGAGGTTCTACCGAGATATGAGTTCAACATAGACAAAAAATTTCAACATGTGAAAATTGAATGAAAAACTTTTAAATAGCATGTTATACAGTTTATTAATATAATGAGATAAGATTTTGAATTTAACTTGAGAAAAAATTTTGTTGGACTTGGTGAATTTTTTATTGAACTGCAGCCATATGATATGAGGTTCTACCGAGATATGAGTTCAACATTGGCAAAAATTTCAACATGTGAAAATTGAATGAAAAACTTTTTAAATAGCATTTAATACAGTTTATTAATATACTAAGATAAGAATTCGAGTTAAACTTGAGAAAACATTTTTTTGGACTTGGTGAATTTTTTATTGAACTGACATATCATTTCAACTTTGACAAAAATTTTAAACAATGTTAAACAATTTACGATTGTACTTGTATTTAATACAAATTATTGATGATAATATAATGAAGTTTTGCTGTTGTATTATTAAATTAGTGCCACATAAAGATACATTAGGTGGTGGACCTTAGTAAAATGAATTGTTGTAGAAAACGTGTCACAAAACCTATATAGGGGTGGTGATGTCGAGCAGGCATGTCATATGAGAAAAATTTCACAAGTGAAATATATATGACTATGTATATGGAGTGAGTCTTGCCGGCGTGTCATATATAAATAATATATGAAAATAATCATATAGAAGGCAATATGATTAAAAAGTTAAAAATAATGAAGTTTTACTGTTGCATTATTAAATTAGTGCAACATAAAGATACATTAGATGGTAGACCTTAGTAAAATGAGCTGGTTGTAGAAAACGTGTCACAAAACCTATATAGGGGGTGGTGAGGTCGGGCAGGCATGTCATATGAGAAAAATTTCACAAGTGAAATATATATGACTATGTATATGGAGTGAGTCTTGCCGGCATGTCATATATAAATAATATATGAAAATAATCACATAGAAGGCAATATGATTAAAAAAGTTAAAAATAATGAAGTTTTACTGTTGCATTATTAAATTAGTGCAACATAAAGATGCATTAGATGGTAGACCTTAGTAAAATGAGCTGGTTGTAGAAAACGTGTCACAAAACCTATATAGGGGTGGTGAGGTCGGGCAGGCATGTCATATGAGAAAAATTTCACAAGTGAAATATATATGACTATGTATATGGAGTGAGTCTTGCCGGCATGTCATATATAAATAATATATGAAAATAATCATATAGAAGGCAATATGATTAAAAAGTTAAAAATAATGAAGTTTTAATGTTGTATTATTAAATTAGTGCAACAAAAAGATACGTTAGATGGTAATACTAAATAAAATAAAAGCATTGCAGAAAACGTGTCACAAAACCTCTATAGGGGTGGTGAGGTCGGGCAGGCATGTCATATGAGAAAAATTTCACAAGTGAAATATATATGACTATGTATATGGAGTGAGTCTTGCCGGCATAAGTCATATATAAATAATATATGAAAATAATCATATAGAAGGCAATATGATTAAAAAGTTAAAAATAATGAAGTTTTACTGTTGTATTATTAAAAAGCATTGCAGAAAACGTGTCACAAAACCTTTATAGGGGTGGTGAGGTCGGGCAGGCATGTCATATGAGAAAAATTTCACAAGTGAAATATATATGACTATGTATATGGAGTGAGTCTTGCCGGCATAAGTCATATATAAATAATATATGAATATAATCATATAGAAGGCAATATGATTATACAAGTTAAAAATAATGAAGTTTTGCTGTTGTATTATTAAATTAGTGCAACATAAAGATACATTAGATGGTAGACCTTAGTAAAATGAGCTGGTTGTAGAAAACGTGTCACAAAACCTATATAGGGTGGTGATGTCGAGCAGGCATGTCATATGAGAAAAATTTCACAAGTGAAATATATATGACTATGTATATGGAGTGAGTCTTGTCGGCATAAGTCATATATAAATAATATATGAAAATAATCATATAGAAGGCAATATGATTAAAAAGTTAAAAATAATGAAGTTTTACTGTTGTATTATTAAATTAGTGCAACAAAAGATACGTTGGATGGCAATACTAAATAAAATAAAAGCATTGTAGAAAACGTGTCACAAAACCTATACATTTTTTTTTTTTTCGTCAATAATTATTTATTTAAAATCTGTCTGTACGGACAATAATTAAATTTTTTGAGGCAGCCTTGTCGATTAAATTCTCACAAGAGATGGTTGGTAGGGTTCTGGAGGGCTAATCATCATTCTCCATGGGCAGGTCGAGGGGTGTTTTCTTTTAAGTCTTCTGACGGTTTGGCTGTTGTCCAAGATGTTGATGGCCAATGTGTTTGGGTGGTTATGGAGCCTGTTGATGTAATTTGTGCTCACTTTTCGAATTTCATCTTTTACCCAGGGAACCCTGAGTACCTCGTGGATGGTGCTGTTGTCATGGTAAGGATGAGCGTTCGAGACCATTCTCAGAGCCTTGTTCTGCAGCCTTTGGATGTTCCTGCAGTTTGATTTGCAGGCAGTGCCCCACAGCTGGATGCCATAAGTCCAGATTGGCTTAATGATGGTTTTGTAGACGAGCAGTTTAAGTTTGCTTTTAAGCTTCGAGCGTCTTCAATGAGCCATTGGAATTGCTTCAGCCTCTCTTCAGCCTGCTTTCTCTTCCTTAGGATGTGTGTGCGCCATGTTAACCGCCTGTCGAGCGTCATGCCCAGGTATTTGGGCGTGGGATTTTCGGGAATATTATATTATTATTATTATTATATTTTTGTAGAAAACGTGTCACAAAACCTATACATGGTGAGCAGTGTGTGCCCATCACGTATATATATGTATTGGATGCATATATTTCAGTTTGCATAATAGGTAATAATTATGTTATTACAAAAGTCTCATCCGACGTTTATATGTTTATATAATAACTATTATTATATAAGCATATGACGAATTAAATGTCTTATTCCAAAGGTGTTTTCGTAGCTAAAGAATTAATATTTTGTGAATAATTGAAAATCCTCAAGGACACTATAAAAATTATTTATTTTG
>NW_026909715.1:65000-92500 GCF_023558435.1 Drosophila sulfurigaster albostrigata | reverse complement strand
TAACTAATAAATATAAATATTTTATTCAATCATATGAGATACAATTATGCAACATATAATAATTTAAATTAGCTAAAAACCGTTTGTTATGTATTATTATTATTATATACTGTATTAAGAGTGTTTTATGTGTTTTGGATAAAATAAAAAACTGCGTGTATATGTACCATAATATACATGCGTTGCAAAATGTATTGTGCATATTCCAGTGCGCATACATTGGTTCGCAACACCTAAAGAAAAACAATGTTGTACCTGTTTGCAGGTTAACGCTTTACATATGTTGATCATAATAAATAAATTTAGCTAAAATATACTTGTCATATATCTTATTATTATCGATTATGTAAAACTAAGACATTTCGCAACATTTATTTAGGTATAAAAAAAAATTTTATTGAAGGAATTGATATATGCCAGTAAAATGGTGTATTTTTAATTTCTTTCAATAAAAATATTGTTGACGTAATGAAATAAAAAAAAAATTGTATCACTCTAAGCGGTGGATCACTCGGCTCATGGGTCGATGAAGAACGCGTCATCGTGTGAACTGCAGGACACATGAACATCGACATTTTGAACGCATATCGCAGTCCATGCTGTTATGTACTTTAATTAATTTTTTAGTGCTGCTTGGACTACATATGGTTGAGGGTTGTAAGACTATGCTAAATAAGTTGTTTAAAATTTTTCGGAATTTTAAGCACATTGTATATTATTGGATAATATAAGTGTGAATCTAAAAAGTTCTCGCTTAAGATATTCATAATATGAATTAATAAATGAAAATACTAAAACTCTGTTGCATGAGAAATTTGAAGAATTATATATTCTTTATTCATTTCAAATAATACTGAGGAATGTCTAGCATAAAATATATTATTTTATAAACTAGAATTGCCTCTTATTAACGAATATGATGTGATAAAAATGTTTTAAATTCGTAGCCAAGGAAAATAGTTGCAGCACGTCAGTGCTGATCTGTTGTCAAACTGTGAATGTTCCTTTATTCAAATAATTCGGTTGGCTTAGCCTAAGTACATAATAGTGAAATGCCACTGCGTAGAAGGGCAGCTACATATATATATCTTATATACTATGTTCTGGAGAGAGAGTTTTATGGGCATATACATATATACAGATGTTGTAAGTGGTCAGCATGGGAATGCTGACATAACTTGAATGCTGTCTTAGAGTGCAGCAGAAGTAGGTGATCGTATTTCGCGTCCACTTGAGTTTGTTTATTTATGCAATACAACTCGGTGTTGCTGCTTAGCTATTGGTACAGTGTACCCTCGATATATGCACATACTACACCTCCCTCCTTTTGAAAAATAACGTTAAGAAGTGAAGTTATTTTCTATAAATTATATCATAATTGTAACATATTAATATTAATGAATTAGAATGATTTATGATATTGAGTTTTAAATGAACAAAAGCGAATACAATTTTTTTTGAAATTATTAAAATTCAAACATATTTATGTCTTTATATATATATATATTTTTTTTTGGCTGATCAGACCTTTTTTTTGTTCTATATTTGCTTTTTAGCCTATCTTTATGTACTACCTGTTGTTTCTTATTTTGTATTTTAATAGTTATGTTGTCATTTAATCCTATATCTAATACGTCGTAAGGACCTTCGTATCTATTATCTAACTTATGACCTGTTTCGTTTTAAGAAATACTTTATCTCCTATTTTTAAATCAAAATTATTTATGTTCTTATCGTATCTTAATTTTCTATCTGCTTTTGCTTTTTCTAACATTCTTCTAGCTCTATTGTATGACATTTCTAGTCTGCATTTTAGTTCTTTGGAATAGTCTTCTATGTTGTATATTGGGTCTATCTTGTTTATTTTACTGAAATCTTTAAATTGTCTGGGTAATCTGCCAAATACTAGTTCATATGGGCAATAGTCATGAACTATTGAGGGTGTTGTATTGAAACAATAAGTGAAATATGGTAACCAAATGTCCCAATCACTTTTGTCAACTGTTATATATGAACGTATATATTCATTGAAAGTTCGGTGGCTTCTTTCTATTGTTCCTAGAGTTTGATGATGGTGAGCGCTAGATGTCAGATTTTCTATATGCATATATTTGCATAATTCGTTAATAAGTGAATTTTTGTATTCTGTACCTTGATCCGTAATGAACGTCTTCATTGGACCGTACTTCAATACAAATGATTCGAATATAGCCTTTGCAACTGTATTAGCACTTTTATTCGGTATTGGAATAGTGACTAAAAACTTAGTTAGATCGCATATGATTGTAACTGCATACTCATTTCCGTCTTCCGATTTCGGTAATGGACCAATGGTATCAATTAAAACGGTATCAAATGCTGTTGCTGGCGTTGGTGTCAATGTTAATGGTGTTTTGGTATGTGTTGTTGTTTTGGCTTGTTGGCATTTCAAACAAGTCTTTACATACTTTGATATTGTCTTAGTCATTTGTGGCCAATAATAAAATCTTTTGATTTTTGACAGGGTTCGCGCAATACCCGTATGGCCTCCTTCTATAGGATCATCATGGAATTTTGTCAAAATTTCTTTAATTTGAGCTTCATCGTTTTTTCTATGATTATCACCTTTTGTAGAATAGCTAGTTCTACTTTTTCGAGTACTCGATTGCCCTTTGTTTTAAATTCATTTAGTGA
This sequence comes from Drosophila sulfurigaster albostrigata, assembly GCF_023558435.1. Lineage (NCBI taxonomy): Eukaryota > Metazoa > Arthropoda > Insecta > Diptera > Drosophilidae > Drosophila > Drosophila sulfurigaster. The sequence goes on along the minus strand of NW_026909715.1, from coordinate 89,827 downwards.
TACACATTCGAATATTTGTTCACTTGGTGATATTCGCATTTTTGTTATTTTATGCATTCCGGCTTTTGAAATAAGCCTTTGAAAGAATTGATTTAGATCAAATGTTTCATTAGAATACAAGTCATTAACATCAAAGCGTGAAACAATTGTTTTTCCTCGTTTTAATAAACACTTATGTTTATCTATTTTGATTAGAACATGTTTCTTTGTGTCATTATTGTTGACAACTTCATAGACTTTGGGCTTTTCTATTATTTGCTCATTTATATTTTTTGTTTTGACCTTGGTATCTTCTTTTGCAGGAATTTTCCTGTGCAGCTTTTGATCTAGTTGTTACTTTTAGTATTTCTCTGTTAATTGTTTTCAATTCTTTTATTGTTATGCGTGACAAGGCGTCCGCAATATGGTTATCTTTCCTTAAGATATTCTACTGTAAAGTCATACTCTTCTAAGTCCAGCCTCATGCGAGTGAGTTTGGAACTCGGATTTTTCATAGAGAATAGGTATGACAATGGTCTATGATCGCTTTTTACCATGAAATGCTTGCCATATATGTATGGTCGAAAATGATTTATGGCCCAATGAATGGCCGCTAATTCTTGTTCTGTAGTGGACTTATTACTTTCACCTTGAGTGAACATTCTTGAAGCGTATGCCACTGGAAGTTGTTGACCATTGTGGTCTTGTGTAAGTACCGCTCCGCATGCGTGTTTACTAGCATCGGTTGTTATGCAAAATTCTTTGCTGAAATCTGGGTACTGCAATATTGTTGGTTTCATTAATTCCTTTTTTAAATATTCGAATGCACTATTGCATTCGAATTTGACATTCTTTTTACAAAGCCTCGTTAAGTGGCGTGAGTGATTAGAAAAATTTTTAATGAAACGTCTGTAATAGTTACAGAAGGCTACGAAACGTCTAGCACTGTCAGCATCTGTTGGTATAGGATATTTTTCTATAACTTCATATTTGGTGTCATCTGGGAGTATACCTTTATCGGTACATTTGTGACCCAAATATGTGACTTCTTTCATAAAGAAAGAACATTTCCCGGGATGTAGTTTCAGATTATGTTGTCTACAAAGCTCGAATACATTTGTTAAATTTTTGAGCATATGTTTTCTGAACAACCTATTACTACTAAATCATCCATATATAGAAATGCTTGCGATGGTTCAAGACCAGAGAATGCAAGTGTCATCATACGTTGGAAAGAGTTTGGTGCCACTTTCAGTCCGTATGGTAGTCGCGTGAAGCGATATGAGCCGTTGGCTGTTGAAAATGATGTTATATCTCTATACTTTTTTCTAGTTCTATCTGGTGGAATCCAGACATTAGGTCGAGACATGAAAAATATTTTGCTCTTCCTTATTGATCAAGAATATCTTCTACACTTGGAAGTGGAAATTTGTCTGATAATAGTTTCTTATTTATTTGACGATAGTCTACTGCTAATCGCCATCTTTTTCCGTTGAATTCGGAAGTGGTTTCTTTGGAACCAAAAGTAATGGACTATTATATTCCGACATTGATGGTTCAACAATTCCATCATCTATTAATTTTTTAACTTGTCTAGCGATTTCTGGTTTTTGACTGTCTGCCATACGATAGTTTTTTATATAGACCGGTGTTTTATCTCCTAATCTGAGTTTTTGTTTGTAAAAATTGTTAGCTGATATTGGCTCTGTTTCTAAACCAAATATATCGCTAAATTCGGTGCATAAATTAGTTAGTACTGTATTAAACTGTTTAGGAAATCTCAACTGTTTAAAGACTTCTTTGGTTCTATTATCATTTTCTAATGTTGTTGTACAAATGTCATAGTCTTCCAATGATTCGCATTTGATCTTTGCGCCTTCTATTATGGCGTCTTTAGTATTTGTATTTATAATACGAATCAATGCGTTTTCGCTATCGACAATTGTGCTTGCTATTATTATGCCCGGTTGTAGCTCCTGATTTGCTATTACAACCGTTTTTCGCTAGTGAGTAATTTGATTTGTCTAATTACTTCGCATCTAGCTGGCAATAATAATGTGTTGGAATCTAAGTTGTGTAAAATTGGAATGTTTATATGTCTATTGAAGTTATTGGGTCTTATTATGAACCAGTCTTGATTGCTTTGAAATTCTAATATGCAATTGTATTTTTTAATGAAATCTAAACCGATTATGCCATCGCAAGGTACCGGAAAATTCTCAGGTACTACATGAAATTCATGTGGTATTAGAACATCCTGAATGCGTAGGTCAAGATCGATTGCTCCTATAGACTGTATGGTTCCTTCTCCAATACCTGTAATATTTGATATATTACTGAAATTTAAGTTGTTATATTCATTTGCTTTGTCTTTTAGCAATGAAATGTCTGCACCTGTGTCTATTAATAATGTAAGAACTGTGTTTGTTTTGTAGTTTTTTGCTTTAATGAAAATACTCAGATTTAGGTTCAATTTAAACACTTTTACTGCTGATTGCTTAAGGGGGTTTGGCAGTTTTCCGATTGTACGTTACGCACATTTCGGTTGTTATTATCATTTTGATGTTGATTATTATTTTGACTTTGGTTACCCCTTCGGTTACCTCCGCCTCTGTTATTGCCACGGCCGCTTCCGCGACCTCTGTTATTATTGTTGTTACCATTCTGGTTGTAATTATTTCTGCCTCTACCGCGGTAGTTGGCATTATAATTACCTCGTCTATTATTCCCATTGTAGAATAAGACGGTGTTGGCATTGCCGGTCATTTCTGTACTGCAATGTATATATTTTTCCATTGCATCGTTGAATGTACTGAATGTACCTGCTGTTAAGATCATTTTAGTGACTCATTGGCACAGTTTTTGATCATTGCCGATATCGACTCTTTCGTCGCGAATTTGTCGGCATTATCGGCGTCTAATCCGCCGTCTATGTAAGCTGCTTCAAGCTGCTTACGCATGTTGTCTACGTCGGTAGCGTACTGGGACGCGGTTTTGCCTTTTTGTTGGGCATTCATCAACTTGGCTTTTATAACGTCAGGCGATTCGCCTTTTACGTTTGCCTGCAATATGTTAATTATTGCCTGTATAGATGTCGCATGTTTGACTTTATATGTCAGTGGTCCAATAATTTTGTCTTTATGACCTCTACTTTACCAAATGAACTAAGAACTTTTAAGCATTGAGCTTTATGTTCTTCAGTGAGTTTTTCTCTGTTCTTTAATATAAGGTTTTGTAGCGCGTTGTATTGCGTTATCAATACCCTTATGTGATAAATAAGCGTCTGAGTTTTTATCAGAGCGCTTTTGTTGATGCATTTATATGATTTATCAAAAGCATCTCTAATATTGTTTATGGCTTTTGCTAGATTTAGCCATTCCATGTATGTACATTTTAGCGATGTAATCGCACCTGTACCCCTGTGGTATGGTCTGTACTATGATGGTCTGTACTAGGAGGTACGGTCACGTACGATAGTATTTTTTTATATTTTGTCTAAATCGTTGGCTCGACCCATGTAAGTCTTTTCTCAACGATCTCTTATGAAGAAGATATATCTTCAGTACTAAGTTAAAGGCTGATATTATTACTAAAATCAAAAGTAGCAAGTACAGTCCGTCTAAGTGTGGAGTTGTATCCACGACTTCTACTGTATTTACAACATTTGCAGTGTTACCGTCCGCTTTTGACTTGGTGCCCCCCATTGTGAACAAAATTTTAGTTAACGATATAGATAGATCTAGATTAGATAAAAACATAGATATATCTTGAATAATTGACAATTATTATCTTCCTTTGTTTTGTTTATATTAAAACTCTATACCGTTTCCCTAATTAATGAATGAATTCATTATACTCAGTTTACATAAATTGCAAATTAGCAAGTTTACGATGTTTTCTACTTATATTAAGTTTAAGACTGAGTATAATGTGTTAGTTGTGAATATGGGCCCTATTACGTTAGTAATTGTTGTTTTTGTTGTTGCAGCGGAAATCGCATCGGCAACATTAATAATGTTTGGGCGGTTGGGGCTATGGCTTTTAAAAGCAGCTCGCCGCTTTACTTCGCACCGCGAAGTTGAATGTTGATGGCTGCAAGGCGCTCCTTGTAGCGCTGTCGGTCTTCCCGTTGGTTGCCGTCTTCAGAATCTCGGTGTTCAGTCTTCTTAAGCTGAGCAATTTTACTCGGCGGCCACCTCGCTTCTTCTTAGGTGGCTGCTCCTCGCTGCTGTCCTTGCCTTGTATTCTTCTATGGTCAAGGGCTTTGGTCCCGCGGCTGGATCTGCCTCTATTGCCTCTTTAAGTCTTGGCAGGTCCCTTTGCTCGACAGGAGCAGGGTGTTGAAACGTCGGCCTGGTGGTCATTCGCTATTGTAGCTCATCTGCTACTCCTTCGTTGCTATAGTGTGCGGACATGAACACCATAGTTTTATTAACTATTTTTTACTTGACTCGACTACGTTATTTCGTTTTTATGGATTGCCCGACTTTTGTTTGTTTCATTTTTTTAACTTATGATTTGTGTATTGTGTGTTTTCATCATTTCACTGCAGCAAGACAATTGTTGAATTGATAAACGTTTATATCATTATTTGTCTTTTGATTATATCGCCATTATTTTTGGGTTGTTTTGTTTTAAAAAAAACTATCCGAAGAGTCTTAGCTCTTTTGTCACGGTCGCCATGTGATAAAAATGTTTTAAATTCGTAGCCAAGGAAAATAGTTGCAGCACGTCAGTGCTGATCTGTTGTCAAACTGTGAATGTTCCTTTATTCAAATAATTCGGTTGGCTTAGCCTAAGTACATAATAGTGAAATGCCACTGCGTAGAAGAGCAGCTACATATATATATCTTATATACTATGTTCTGGAGAGAGAGTTTTATGGGCATATACATATATACAGATGTTGTAAGTGGTCAGCATGGGAATGATGACATAACTTGAATGCTGTCTTAGAGTGCAGCAGAAGTAGGTGATCGTATTTCGCGTCCACTTGAGTTTGTTTATTTATGCAATACAACTCGGTGTTGCTGCTTAGCTATTGGTACAGTGTACCCTCGATATATGCACATACTACAATGATATAAAGAATAATTTTGTGAATATTATGGACCTTCAAAAAAGATAGTATATTTCAAAATAGGCAGAGAATTGTCTATAAGTGTAATTAAACAACCTCAACTCATATGGGACTACCCCCTGAATTTAAGCATATTAATTAGGGAGGAAAAGAAACTAACAAGGATTTTCTTAGTAGCGGAGAGCGAAAAGAAGTCAGTTCAGCACTAAGTCACTTTGTCTATATGGCAAATGTGAGATGCAGTGTATGGAACGTCAATATTCTAGTATGAGAAATTAACGATTTAAGTCCTTCTTAAATGAGGCCATTTACCCATAGAGGGTGCCAGGCCCGTATAACGTTAATGATTATTAGATGATGTTTCCAAAGAGTCGTGTTGCTTGATAGTGCAGCACTAAGTGGGTGGTAAACTCCATCTAAAACTAAATATAACCATGAGACCGATAGTAAACAAGTACCGTGAGGGAAAGTTGAAAAGAACTCTGAATAGAGAGTTAAATAGTACGTGAAACTGCTTAGTGGTTAAGCCCGATGAACCTGAATATCCGTTATGGAAAATTCATCATTAGAATTGTAATATTTAATCAATATTATAACGATAGTGTGCATTTTTTCCATATAAGGACATTGTAATCTATTAGCATGTATGGAATTTATCAAACAATTTTGATAAGAGTTTATTTAAATTAGAGTGCTTGCATTTTAACATAAAATAAATTTCAAAAATTTGATAAAGTGCTGATAGATTATATGAGTACAGTGCGTTAATTTTTCGGAATTATATAATGGCATGATTATCATTGATTTTTATGTTTATTATAAGCACTTGTATGATTAACAATGCGAAAGATTCAGGATACCTTCGGGACCCGTCTTGAAACACGGACCAAGGAGTCTAACATATGTGCAAGTTATTGGGATATAAACCTAATAGCGTAATTAACTTGACTATTATTGGGATTAGTTTTTAACTATTTATAGTTAATTAACGCAATCCCGGGGCGTTCTATATAGTTATGTATAATAATATTTATATTATTTATGCCTCTAACTGGAACGTACCTTGAGCATATATGCTGTGACCCGAAAGATGGTGAACTATACTTGATCAGGTTGAAGTCAGGGGAAACCCTGATGGAAGACCGAAACAGTTCTGACGTGCAAATCGATTGTCAGAATTGAGTATAGGGGCGAAAGACCAATCGAACCATCTAGTAGCTGGTTCCTTCCGAAGTTTCCCTCAGGATAGCTGGTGCATTTAACTGTTGTATAAAATAATCTTATCTGGTAAAGCGAATGATTAGAGGCCTTAGGGTCGAAACGATCTTAACCTATTCTCAAACTTTAAATGGGTAAGAACCTTAACTTTCTTGATATGAAGTTTAAGGTTATGATATAATGTGCCCAGTGGGCCACTTTTGGTAAGCAGAACTGGCGCTGTGGGATGAACCAAACGTAATGTTACGGTGCCCAAATTAACAACTCATTCAGAAACCATGAAAGGCGTTGGTTGCTTAAAACAGCAGGACGGTGATCATGGAAGTCGAAATCCGCTAAGGAGTGTGTAACAACTCACCTGCCGAAGCAACTAGCCCTTAAAATGGATGGCGCTTAAGTTGTATACCTATACATTACCGCTAAAGTAGATGATTTATATTACTTGTAATATAAATTTTGAAACTTTAGTGAGTAGGAAGGTACAATGGTGTGCTTAGAAGTGTTTGGCGTAAGCCTGCATGGAGCCGTCATTGGTACAGATCTTGGTGGTAGTAGCAAATAATCGAATGAGACCTTGGAGGACTGAAGTGGAGAAGGGTTTCGTGTGAACAGTGGTTGATCACGAGTTAGTCGGTCCTAAGTTCAAGGCGAAAGCCGAAAATTTTCAAGTAAAAAAGTAACTAAAATTTAAATTTTATCATAATTAAAAAACTTGAATAATTTTGAACGAAAGGGAATACGGTTCCAATTCCGTAACCTGTTGAGTATCCGTTTGTTATTAAATATGGGCCTCGTGCTCATCCTGGCAACAGGAACCACCATAAAGAAGCCGTCGAGAGATATCGGAAGAGTTTTCTTTTCTGTTTTATAGCCGTACTACCATGGAAGTCTTTCGCAGAGAGATATGGTAGATGGGCTAGAAGAGCATGACGTATACTGTTGTGTCGATATTTTCTCCTCGGATCTTGAAAATTTATGGTGGGGACACGCAAACTTCTCAACAGGCCGTACCAATATCCGCAGCTGGTCTCCAAGGTGAAGAGTCTCTAGTCGATAGAATAATGTAGGTAAGGGAAGTCGGCAAATTAGATCCGTAACTTCGGGATAAGGATTGGCTCTGAAGATTGAGATAGTCGGGCTTGATTGGGAAACAATAACATGGTTTATGTGCTCGTTCTGGGTAAATAGAGTTTCTATCATTTATGATAGTTTCTTGTTCCCCGGATAGTTTAGTTACGTAGCCAATTGTGGAACTTTCTTGCTAAAATTTTTAAGAATACTAGTTGGGCAACCAGTTAGTTCTTTTAAATTATAACGATTATCAATTAACAATCAATTCAGAACTGGCACGGACTTGGGAATCCGACTGTCTAATTAAAACAAAGCATTGTGATGGCCCTAGCGGGTGTTGACACAATGTGATTTCTGCCCAGTGCTCTGAATGTCAAAGTGAAGAAATTCAAGGAGGATCAATGGGTCTGCAGAAGGGGAATAATGGTTCATTTCTCAGCAATGGCAAATGGGCTACCGTCCTTCGTTAGTCAGATCAAGTCGACTCATAGGCAACATGTGCCCCACTAAAATGTGGCCTCCTCGTGGTGTCCTCCGGGTGCTGGACCGATGTAGTTTCGGCAGCAGCGAATATGAGCGGCGAAAGGGGCCATTGGGTTACCACCCCGATGGTCCTGAAAAACTGATGGTGCAAACTCTAATAACATGCCTCGGATAGCTGAAAGTTATTCAGTGAATTCTCCTACGGCATCCGTAGGAGCCCATCAGGGAAGGAACGTAGATGCTAATCCAGTTGTTGGACATCTATGTGTGGAATGCGGCCGATATTTTGGAATAAAGACCGGTTTAGGTGTCCACATGTCGCGTCAGCACAAAGACAGGCTTGATGAGCTTCGTACGCGTGTTGACGTGAAAACCAGGTGGTGTGAGGAAGAATTGGCCATGATGGCGAGGAAGGAACTTGAGCTCATAGCAAATGGCGAGAGGTTCATTAATAAAAAGCTGGCGTTGCATTTTCCAGAACGCAGTGTCGATGCTATTAAAAAGTGTCGACAGAGGGATAATTATAAGGCAAAAATCGAGCAGCTAAGAGGGCAAGCGGCTCTTATCCCCGAAATTAATGAACCACAAACCACTACGCGCCGCCCTAGTATAAGTGGGCTTGAGTCTTCTTCTTCAATGTCAGAGTCGGTTCCAATCACACCATCGATACATTCGGACGACGTCCTCATGCGGATACTGCGGGGCTTCGGCCCTGTGGGATGTAATCGATCGTGGAGAGTCGAGGTTCTGCAATCTATCGTTGATGGAGCGCAGACTTCGGGCAAAGAAGCAACTCTCCAGTGTTTGTCTAACTATCTCCTGAAATTTTTCCGAATCGAAACGAAGGTCCGGTTTCGGCGAGAGTCTTTCCTGAGCCTCGCAATAGGAGACAAAATAGAAGGCAGCAGTTCGCTAGGGTTCAGCGCAACTGGGACAAACATAAAGGTCGATGCATCGGATCCCTGCTAGCAGGACCCGACGAGTCGGTAATGCCAAACCAAGAGATTATGGAACCATACTGGAGAGAAGTCATGACACAGCAGAGCCTTTCCTCTTGCAATAGCACCGTGCCCCATATGGGACACTTGCTTGAGGGGGTATGGTCACCTATTACGTCTAGGGACCTGCAATTGCATCAAGTGCCATTGAATTCTTCTCCCGGACCGGACGGAATATCTCCAAGAACTGCCAGGAGTATTCCCAGTGGTGTTATGCTTCGCATAATGAACCTTATTCTCTGGTGCGGCAAACTACCCACACTCTTCCGAATGGCTCGAACCGTTTTCATCCCGAAGACGGTAAGAGCATCCCGACCAGAAGACTTCCGTCCGATATCGGTGCCTTCTGTCATAGTTAGACAACTCAATGCCATCTTGGCATCTCGATTGGCCTCATCAGTCGATTGGGATCCGCGTCAGCGGGGGTTTCTTCCTACTGACGGTTGCGCCGATAACGCGACAATAGTTGACTTAATCCTGAGGGACCACCATAGACGTCATGCGTCGTGTTATATCGCGACACTTGATGTCAGCAAAGCGTTTGACTCTGTGTCTCACGCAGCGGTAATTGACACCCTATCCGCGTATGGTGCACCAACGGGTTTTGTTGACTACGTACGTAGCTTGTACTTGGGAGGTGGCACTAGTCTCAATGGTAAAGGCTGGAGATCAGAGGAATTCGTCCCTGCTAGAGGTGTGAAGCAGGGTGACCCTTTGTCTCCACATATGTTCAACTTGGTCATCGACCGGTTGCTCAGGTCTCTACCGGACGAGATTGGTGTCAGTGTCGGAAATGCCAAAACAAACGCTGCAGCGTTCGCAGACGATCTGGTGTTGTTTGCTTCTACACCGAAGGGCCTTCAGGCATTATTGGATACCACGGTCTCCTTTTTGGCGTCCGTTGGGCTGACCCTAAACGCTAATAAGTGTTTTACTGTTAGTGTCAAGGGGCAACCGAAGCAGAAGTGTACTGTGATCGAATCACGGAGCTTTTGTGTAGGTTCGCGCAAGTGTCCAAGCTTGAAGCGTTCTGAGGAATGGAAGTATCTTGGCATCCAGTTCACTGCGGACGGGAGGGCCCGCTACAATCCGACTGAGGACATTGGTCCCAGATTGATATCATATCGCGGTCCCCTGAAGCCACAGCAGAAGTTATTCGCCCTCAGAACTGTCCTCATTCCACAGCTATATCACAAGCTAACCCTTGGTAGTGTGGCAATAGGCGTTTTGCGAAAGTGTGACAGACTGGTACGGTCGGTCGTAAGGAAATGGTTAGATCTTCCTATGGATGTGTCAGTAGCATTCTTCCATGCCCCCCACACAAGTGGGGGTCTCGGTGTTCCCTCAGTTCGAAGGACAGCCCAATGCTGCGCATACAGAGGTTAACGAACATAAAATGGCCCCACCTCGAGCAATCCGAGACAGCCAGTTCGTTCCTTAGTGCGGAAATTCGGAGGGCCCGAGATAGGTGCAAGGCATCGGGAGACGCGGCTCTGGATACACGCCTTTGATCGACTCGTACTGGGCGGATAGGTTGCACTCCTCTGTTGATGGTAGCGGTCTCCGTGAAGCAGGGCGCTATGCTCCGCAACACGGGTGGGTTGTCGCACCCACGCGTTTGTTAACTGGAAAAGCTTATTTGAATGGGATCAAACTGCGGATAAATGCCCTACCCACGCGGTCTCGTACCACGAGGGAAGGCACGAATTGGAGAGGCAGTGTCGTGCAGGATGTGATGCTCCCGAATCACTAAACCACATTCTGCAGAAGTGTCATCGTACGCATGGGAGGCGGGTGGCTAGACACAACAGTGTAGCTAATTATCTCAAGCGGGGACTTGAGACGAGAGGCTACTCTGTCATTGCTGAACCAAGTCTGCAGGAGAGAACAGGATATATAAGCCGGACCTGGTGGGTTTCCGACCAGATCACACGATAGTGATCGACGCTCAGGTAGTGACTGACGGACTTGATCTTGACCAAGCTCATCAGAGTAAGGTTGAGATCTACGACAGACAGGACGTACGAACGGCTCTGGTTCGGGATTATCAGGCACATGAGGACATTAAAATCGTTTCTGCTACGCTAAACTGGAGGGGCATCTGGAGCTATCGGTCGGTAAAACGACTGAGAGCACTGGGAGTCCTTAACGCTGGTGATAGCAATATTATCAGTACCAGGGTGGTAGATGGCGGAGTCTGCGGCTTTAAGACGTTCATGTTCCATACTGGATATCGCCAAGGAGTGGGTTAGCACCGAGGTTTACTTTCCTCATTGAAAGTCAACTACACTGGCCAACATCTATTGTGTACAAAGTAAAGGGAAAACAGTCATATGACGTGCCATCCTTATATGGCATTGTTGTGTGGGCAAATTCATTTCCTACAAAAAAAATAGCCAAATGCCTCGTCATCTAATTAGTGACGCGCATGAATGGATTAACGAGATTCCTACTGTCCCTATCTACTATCTAGCGAAACCACAGCCAAGGGAACGGGCTTGGAATAATTAGCGGGAAAGAAGACCCTTTTGAGCTTGACTCTAATCTGGCAGTGTAAGGAGACATAAGAGGTGTAGAATAAGTGGGAGATATTAAATTTCGGTTTAGTATCGACAATGAAATACCACTACTCTTATTGTTTCCTTACTTACTTGATTAAATGGAACGTGTATCATTTCCTAGCCATTATACGGATATATTTATTATATCTTATGGTATTGGGTTTTGATGCAAGCTTCTTGATCAAAGTATCACGAGTTTGTTATATAATCGCAAACAAATTCATTAATGAGAGAGTGCATTTATGTATTCTCAAATTAAAAATTTGGTATAACTCCAATTACTCAGGTATGATCCAATTCAAGGACATTGCCAGGTAGGGAGTTTGACTGGGGCGGTACATCTCTCAAATAATAACGGAGGTGTCCCAAGGCCAGCTCAGTGCGGACAGAAACCACACATAGAGCAAAAGGGCAAATGCTGACTTGATCTCGGTGTTCAGTACACACAGGGACAGCAAAAGCTCGGCCTATCGATCCTTTTGGTTTAAAGAGTTTTTAACAAGAGGTGTCAGAAAAGTTACCATAGGGATAACTGGCTTGTGGCGGCCAAGCGTTCATAGCGACGTCGCTTTTGATCCTTCGATGTCGGCTCTTCCTATCATTGTGAAGCAAAATTCACCAAGCGTTGGATTGTTCACCCATGCAAGGGAACGTGAGCTGGGTTTAGACCGTCATGAGACAGGTTAGTTTTACCCTACTAATGACAAAACGTTGTTGCGACAGCATTCCTGCGTAGTACGAGAGGAACCGCAGGTACGGACCAATGGCACAATACTTGTTCGAGCGAACAGTGGTATGACGCTACGTCCGTTGGATTATGCCTGAACGCCTCTAAGGTCGTATCCGTGCTGGACTGCAATGATAAATAAGGGGCAATTTGCATTGTATGGCTTCTAAACCATTAAAAGTTTATTATTCATTTAATAGACGACGATGGATGTGATGCCAATGTTACATATAACATAGTAAATTGGGAGGATCTTCGATCACCTGGTGCCGCGCTAGTTATATATTAAAACATTATTTAATACAATGACAAATAAATAATATATCAATGTGTACAAAATATACTTGTATATTTTAAATATGCATTTATTTAGTATGCGTTAATTATATATATTTATTTGGTAGCCAAAAGGACGCCATCCATATTAGTGGCGAAGATTAAAAAATATATATATCTATGGCAAAAATACTTGCATATTTTAAATATTCATTTATTTATTATGCGTTGGTATATATATTTATTTGGTAGCCAAAAGGACGTCATCATATGTGGCGATAATTTGTTTACAAAATACTTGCATATTTTAAATATGCATTTATTTATTATGCGTTGGTAATATATATTTATTTGTAGCCAAAAATATATCAATGTGTACACGCCATCATATATAGTAGGCGAAAAGTGGCGAAGATTTGTAATTACAAAATACTTGCATATTTTAAATATGCATTTATTTATTATGCGTTGGTAATATATATTTATTTGGTAGCCAAAAGGACGCCATCATATTAGTGGCGAAAATTTGTTTACAAAATACTTGCATATTTTAAATATGCATTTATTTATTATGCGTTGGTAATATATATTTATTTGGTAGCCAAAAGGACGCCATCATATTAGTGGCGAAAATTAAGAATATGCATAGTATATCTATGTGTACAAAATACTTGCATATTTTAAATATGCATTTATTTATTATGCGTTGGTAATATATATTTATTTGGTAGCCAAAAGGACGCCATCATATTAGTGGCGAAAATTAAGAATATGCATAGTATATCTATGTGTACAAAATACTTGCATATTTTAAATATGCATTTATTTATTATGCGTTGGTAATATATATTTATTTGGTAGCCAAAAGGACGCCATCATATTAGTGGCGAAAATTTGTTTACAAAATACTTGCGTATTTTAAATATGCATTTATTTATTATGCGTTGGTAATATATATTTATTTGGTAGCAAAAAGGACGCCATCATATTAGTGGCGAAAATTAAGAATATGCATAGTATATCTATGTGTACAAAATACTTGCATATTTTAAATATGCATTTATTTAGTATGTGTTAGTTATACATATTTATTTGGTAGCAAAAGGACGGCATCATATTAGTGGCGAAAATTAAAAATATACATGATATATATGTATCTATGTGTACAGAATACTTGCGTATTTTAAGTATGCATTTAATATGTTTAGTAGCAAAAGAACGCCATCATATTGGTGGCGCAAATTAAGACATGAAAAACTTATAAGTTCAATTTTGACAAAAAATTTCAACATATGAAAATTGAATGAAAAACTTTTTAAATAGCATTTTATACTGTTTATTAATATAATGAGATAAGATTTTGAATTTAACTTGAGAAAAATTTTTTTGGACTTGGTGAATTTTTTATTGAACTGCAGCCAAATGATATGAGGTTCTACCGAGATATGAGTTCAACATTGACAAAAAATTTCAACATGTCAAAATTGAATGAAAAACTTTTTAAATAGCATTTTATACAGTTTATTAATATAATGAGATAAGATTTTGAATTTAACTTGAGAAAAAATTTTTTGGACTTGGTGAATTTTTATTGAACTGCAGCCATATGATATGAGGTTCTAGCGAAATATGACAAAAACAAAAATTTCAACATATGAAAATTGAAGAAAAACTTTTCAAATAGCATTTTATACAGTTTATTAATATAATGAGATAAGATTTTGAATTTAACTTGAGAAAAAATTTTTTGGACTTGGTGAATTTTTATTGAACTGCAGCCAAATGATATGAGGTTCTACCGAGATATGAGTTCAACATTGACAAAAATTTCAACATGTCAAAATAGAATAAAAACTTTTAAATAGCATGTTATACAGTTTATTAATATAATGAGATAAGATTTTGAATTTAACTTGAGAAAAATTTTTTTGGACTTGGTGAATTTTTATTGAAATGCAGCCATATGATATGAGGTTCTACCGAGATATGAGTTCAACATTGACAAAAATTTCAACATGTGAAAATTGAATGAAAAACTTTTAAATAGCATTTTATACAGTTTATTAATATAATGAGATAAGATTTTGAATTTAACTTGAGAAAAATTTTTTTGGACTTGGTGAATTTTTATTGAACTGCAGCCATATGATATGAGGTTCTACCGAGATATGAGTTCAACATTGACAAAAAATTTCAACATGTCAAAATTGAATGAAAAACTTTTAAATAGCATTTAATACAGTTTATTAATATAATGAGATAAGATTTTGAATTTAACTTGAGAAAAATTTTTTTTGGACTTGGTGAATTTTTTATTGAACTGCAGCCATATGATATGAGGTTCTACCGAGATATGAGTTCAACATTGACAAAAAATTTCAACATGTGAAAATTTAATGAAAAACTTTTAAATAGCATTTTATACAGTTTATTAATATAATGAGATAAGATTTTGAATTTAACTTGAGAAAAATTTTTTTGGACTTGGTGAATTTTTATTGAACTGCAGCCATATGATATGAGGTTCTAGCGAAATATGACAAAAATTTCAACATATGAAAATTGAAGAAAAAACTTTTCAAATAGCATTTTATACAGTTTATTAATATAATGAGATAAGATTTTGAATTTAACTTGAGAAAAAATTTTTTTGGACTTGGTGAATTTTTTATTGAACTGCAGCCAAATGATATGAGGTTCTACCGAGATATGAGTTCAACATTGACAAAAAATTTCAACATGTCAAAATAGAATAAAAACTTTTAAATAGCATGTTATACAGTTTATTAATATAATGAGATAAGATTTTGAATTTAACTTGAGAAAAATTTTTTTTGGACTTGGTGAATTTTTTATTGAACTGCAGCCATATGATATGAGGTTCTACCGAGATATGAGTTCAACATTGACAAAAATTTCAACATGTGAAAATTGAATGAAAAACTTTTAAATAGCATTTTATACAGTTTATTAATATAATGAGATAAGATTTTGAATTTAACTTGAGAAAAAATTTTTTTGGACTTGGTGAATTTTTTATTGAACTGCAGCCATATGATATGAGGTTCTACCGAGATATGAGTTCAACATTGACAAAAAATTTCAACATGTGAAAATTTAATGAAAAACTTTTAAATAGCATTTTATACAGTTTATTAATATAATGAGATAAGATTTTGAATTTAACTTGAGAAAAAATTTTTTTGGACTTGGTGAATTTTTTATTGAACTGCAGCCATATGATATGAGGTTCTAGCGAAATATGACAAAAAATTTCAACATATGAAAATTGAAGAAAAAACTTTTCAAATAGCATTTTATACAGTTTATTAATATAATGAGATAAGATTTTGAATTTAACTTGAGAAAAAATTTTTGGACTTGGTGAATTTTTTATTGAACTGCAGCCATATGATATGAGGTTCTACCGAGATATGAGTTCAACATTGACAAAAATTTCAACATGTGAAAATTGAATGAAAAACTTTTTAAATAGCATGTTATACAGTTTATTAATATAATGAGATAAGATTTTGAATTTAACTTGAGAAAAAATTTTTTTGGACTTGGTGAATTTTTTATTGAACTGCAGCCATATGATATGAGGTTCTACCGAGATATGAGTTCAACATTGACAAAAAATTTCAACATGTGAAAATTGAATGAAAAACTTTTAAATAGCATTTTATACAGTTTATTAATATAATGAGATAAGATTTTGAATTTAACTTGAGAAAAATTTTTTTGGACTTGGTGAATTTTTATTGAACTGCAGCCATATGATATGAGGTTCTAGGAAATATGACAAAAAATTTCGACATAGAATTGAAAAAAACTTTTTAAATAGCATGTTATACAGTTTATTAATATAATGAGATAAGATTTTGAATTTAACTTGAGAAAAATTTTTTGGACTTGGTGAATTTTTATTGAACTGCAGCCATATGATATGAGGTTCTACCGAGATATGAGTTCAACATTGACAAAAAATTTCAACATGTGAAAATTGAATGAAAAACTTTTTAAATAGCATGTTATACAGTTTATTAATATAATGAGATAAGATTTTGAATTTAACTTGAGAAAAAATTTTTTTGGACTTGGTGAATTTTTATTGAACTGCAGCCATATGATATGAGGTTCTACCGAGATATGAGTTCAACATTGACAAAAATTTCAACATGTGAAAATTGAATGAAAAACTTTTAAATAGCATTTTATACAGTTTATTAATATAATGAGATAAGATTTTGAATTTAACTTGAGAAAAAATTTTTTTGGACTTGGTGAATTTTTTATTGAACTGCAGCCATATGATATGAGGTTCTACCGAGATATGAGTTCAACATTGGCAAAAAATTTCAACATGTGAAAATTGAATGAAAAACTTTTTAAATAGCATTTAATACAGTTTATTAATATACTAAGATAAGAATTCGAGTTAAACTTGAGAAAACATTTTTTTGGACTTGGTGAATTTTTTATTGAACTGACATATCATTTCAACTTTGACAAAAATTTTAAACAATGTTAAACAATTTACGATTGTACTTGTATTTAATACAAATTATTGATGATAATATAATGAAGTTTTGCTGTTGTATTATTAAATTAGTGCCACATAAAGATACATTAGGTGGTGGACCTTAGTAAAATGAGCTGGTTGTAGAAAACGTGTCACAAAACCTATATAGGGGTGGTGATGTCGAGCAGGCATGTCATATGAGAAAAATTTCACAAGTGAAATATATATGACTATGTATATGGAGTGAGTCTTGCCGGCATGTCATATATAAATAATATATGAAAACAATCATATAGAAGGCAATATGATTAAAAAAGTTAAAAATAATGAAGTTTTACTGTTGCATTATTAAATTAGTGCAACATAAAGATACATTTGATGGTAGACCTTAGTAAAATGAGCTGGTTGTAGAAAACGTGTCACAAAACCTATATAGGGGTGGTGAGGTCGGGCAGGCATGTCATATGAGAAAAATTTCACAAGTGAAATATATATGACTATGTATATGGAGTGAGTCTTGCCGGCATGTCATATATAAATAATATATGAAAATAATCATATAGAAGGCAATATGATTAAAAAGTTAAAAATAATGAAGTTTTACTGTTGCATTATTAAATTAGTGCAACATAAAGATACATTAGATGGTAGACCTTAGTAAAATGAGCTGGTTGTAGAAAACGTGTCACAAAACCTATATAGGGGTGGTGGTGAGGTCGGCAGGCATGTCATATGAGAAAAATTTCACAAAAATTATATGACTATGTATATGGAGTGAGTCTTGCCAGCAATAATCATATAGAAGGCAATATGATTAAAAAAGTTAAAAATAATGAAGTTTTAATGTTGTATTATTAAATTAGTGCAACAAAGAGATACGTTAGATGGTAATACTAAATAAAATAAAAGCATTGCAGAAAACGTGTCACAAAACCTCTATAGGGGTGGTGAGGTCGGGCAGGCATGTCATATGAGAAAAATTTCACAAGTGAAATATATATGACTATGTATATGGAGTGAGTCTTGCCGGCATAAGTCATATATAAATAATATATGAAAATAATCATATAGAAGGCAATATGATTATACAAGTTAAAAATAATGAAGTTTTGCTGTTGTATTATTAAATTAGTGCAACATAAAAGATACATTAGATGGTAGACCTTAGTAAAATGAGCTGGTTGTAGAAAACGTGTCACAAAACCTATATAGGGGTGGTGATGTCGAGCAGGCATGTCATATGAGAAAAATTTCACAAGTGAAATATATATGACTATGTATATGGAGTGAGTCTTGCCGGCATGTCATATATAAATAATATATGAAAATAATCATATAGAAGGCAATATGATTAAAAAAGTTAAAATAATGAAGTTTTACTGTTGTATTATTAAATTAGTGCAACATAAAAGATACATTAGATGGTAATACCTTAGTAAAATGAGCTGGTTGTAGAAAACGTGTCACAAAACCTATATAGGGGTGGTGAGGTCGGGCAGGCATGTCATATGAGAAAAATTTCACAAGTGAAATATATATGACTATGTATATGGAGTGAGTCTTGCCGGCATAAGTCATATATAAATAATAATATATGAAAATAATCATATAGAAGGCAATATGATTAAAAAGTTAAAAATAATGAAGTTTTACTGTTGTATTATTAAATTAGTGCAACAAAAAGATACGTTAGATGGTAATACTAAATAAAATAAAAGCATTGCAGAAAACGTGTCACAAAACCTTTATAGGGGTGGTGAGGTCGGGCAGGCATGTCATATGAGAACAATTTCACAAGTGAAATATATATGACTATGTATATGGAGTGAGTCTTGCCGGCATAAGTCATATATAAATAATATATGAAAATAATCATATAGAAGGCAATATGATTATACAAGTTAAAAATAATGAAGTTTTGCTGTTGTATTATTAAATTAGTGCAACATAAAGATACATTAGATGGTAGACCTTAGTAAAATGAAAAGGCTGGTTGTAGAAAACGTGTCACAAAACCTATATAGGGGGTGGTGATGTCGAGCAGGCATGTCATATGAGAAAAATTTCACAAGTGAAATATATATGACTATGTATATGGAGTGAGTCTTGCCGGCATAAGTCATATATAAATAATATATGAAAATAATCATATAGAAGGCAATATGATTAAAAAAGTTAAAAATAATGAAGTTTTACTGTTGTATTATTAATACTAAAATACTAAAATAAAAGCATTGTAGAAAACGTGTCACAAAACCTATACATTTTTTTTTTTTTTCGTCAATAATTATTTATTTAAAATCTGTCTGTACGGACAATAATTAAATTTTTGAGAGCAGCCTTGTCGATTAAATTCTCACAAGAGATGGTTGGTAGGGTTCTGGAGGGCTAATCATCATTCTCCATGGGCAGGTCGAGGGGGTGTTTTCTTTTAAGTCTTCTGACGGTTTGGCTGTTGTCCAAGATGTTGATGGCCAATGTGTTTGGGTGGTTATGGAGCCTGTTGATGTAATTTGTGCTCACTTTTCGAATCGACGGAAATGTTAGCTACGCCAATACAGCAAGAAACGCTGCCGCACAAGATAACATCCTACACCCCAACGCCAACTTAATCCCACCAAGCAATTCACTGGACGCGGCAATATGGCCAGAATGGAGGCCATGTTTGAGCGCATGATGGAAAAGGTCATGAGTCAAATGACCCAAATGCTTTACTAACGTTTGCAAATCATTATGCAAACGGGATTAAACATATAACGATCTGGAACGCTAACGGCCTGATTAAAAGCCGGCCAGAGGTTGGAACACTTTAGCCACACACACAACACAGACATACTCCTCATCTCCGAAACTCACTTCTCCAATAGATCATACCTCCGACTTCACGGGTATGACGTCATCCACGCTGACCACCCCAGCGGCAGAGCTCATGGCGGAGCGGCAATTATTATTAAAGCGGGCATAAAGTACAACGAGCTGTGTACCTTAGAGGAAGACTGGGTACAATGTGCCAAAGTTCAATCTGCCCAGCCCACTAGGCGACCTTACACAGTCGCCGCGGTCTACCACCTCCCCAGACACAGAGAGTATTAGAAAGGCATTTTGATCTGCTGCTGAGCAGTCTGGGTAACAGATTTCTAATTGGGGGCGATTTCAACGCAAAGCACCGATGGTGGGGATGCCGAGTCAGCAACCCTAAAGGGAAGCGCACTACTTAGGTGCATCCAGCGCAGGAGCATCGTATGCCACACCACAGGAGAGCCCACCTACTGGCCAACAGATCCGACCAAAATTCCCGACACCCTGGACATGGCCCTCTCCAAAGGATTTGATAGTGCCAAAGTCTCGTGCTCTTCTAACGCGGACCTTTTCTCCTGAGCACAGCGCAGTGGAACTGCGGCTGAACCTCCCCTGCACTGAGAAAAGCTGCACATCCCAGGATGATCAAGAGGAGCACGAGACTGCAATCCTAAAGCCTGGCTAACGGAAAAATGTCAACCCAGTGCAAGATCTTACCTCCACCGAGCAAGTGGACAACGCCATCAACGAGCTCACATAACACATGCACAACGCCGCAGCACATGCTTCCCCCAGAGCCCCGATCTCTCCTAGACTACCAACGAGGGTCCTACACCTTTGGTCTTCAGAGATCGCCTCGCTAGTAGCTGAGAAGAGCAGGTTGCGACGAGTATGGTTCCTATCCAGAGAAAATCCTAGAGATAAAAGGGTATTTAACAGAGCCGCAAAGCAGCTTAAGGATAAGCTCTAAAAGCTCAGGCAGAGCTCGTTTGAGGAGTTCCTGGCCAATGTTGAGCCTGGAGACCCACAGCACAACCTTTGGCAGGTCACTCGTCACATAAAACGACCTACTAAGAGAGTTGCTCCAGTCCAGCGTGCTAGTGGCGCCTGGTGCCGCACAGAGCAAGAAAGAGCTGAAGCTTTTGTGGAGCACCTCAGCGAAGCCTTCAAGCCGATAATAAGATGCACCTGCCTGGATATCTCAGCTACGCATCGTGCCCTACAACTATTAGATGAAAACACCAACAACAACCAAGAAGAGCTAGCTATGGTCTCGGTGGATGAGGTCAAACTTGAGATCGAGGGACTCAAGACGAATAAATCGCCGGGCGCTGATGGCATTGAAGCACTGGCTGCTAAGCTTCTTCCCCTCCCTGCCTACAACTCCTCGCCAACATATACAACAGGTGCGCTTCAGCTAGGACATTTTCCAACCATCTGGAAACGAGCAGAGGTAATTCTTATACCTAAACCTGGCAAACCTGAAGCCAATCTTGGCTCTTATCGTCCGATAAGTTTGCTGTCGATACTCTCCAAAATACTCGAAAGAGTATTTTTGCGCAAAGTATTGCCAGTGCTGGAAAAAGCTGGGTTGATTCCGGATCACCAGTTTGGCTTCAGGCGTTCTCACTCCACCCCGGAACAATGCCACCGTTTTAGTCAGAGTGATATTGGACGCATTCGAGGAGAAGAACTACTGCTGCGCCGTAATGCTTGACGTGAAGCAAGCTTTCGACAGAGTCTGGCACCCAGGGCTACTGCTTAAGCTTAAGAGAAACCTGCCTCAACCCCATTACGCATTTCTGCAATCTTACCTCGACAACAGAAGCTTTTATGTCAGATGCGGAGATGCGCGATCTACCACAAAAGGTATCGAAGCCGGTGTACCACAAGGCAGCGTCCTGGGCCCTCTATTGTACACGTTGTACACAGCGGACATGCCTACATTTTTCAACGAGAACCTATTGTGGTTGCCACATACGCCGATGACACAGCCTTCCTTGCCACAGCACGAACCCACAGGATGCGTCGGAAATTATACAAAATCAGCTAAACACCATCGAGCCCTGGCTAAGGAGGTGGAACATCTCGGTAAACCCTGAAAAGTCCACGCAAACCACATTTGCACTCCCGCGGCGGCAACGGCCCGCCTGTCAGTCTTAATGGGGATAATATTCCCGAAAATCCACGCCCAAATACCTGGGCATGACGCTCGACAGGCGGTTAACATAACGCACACACATCCTAAGGAAGAGAAACAGGCTGAAGAGAGCTGAAGCAATTCCAATGGCTCATTGGAAGA
Source organism: Drosophila sulfurigaster albostrigata (assembly GCF_023558435.1). Classification (NCBI taxonomy): domain Eukaryota; kingdom Metazoa; phylum Arthropoda; class Insecta; order Diptera; family Drosophilidae; genus Drosophila; species Drosophila sulfurigaster. The sequence continues at coordinate 67,808 of NW_026909715.1, read as the reverse complement.
CGCTCGAAGCTTAAAAGCAAACTTAAACTGCTCGTCTACAAAACCATCATTAAGCCAATCTGGACTTATGGCATCCAGCTGGGGCACTGCTGCCTGCCGAATAAACTGCAGGAACATCAAAGGCTGCAGAACAAGGCTCTGAGAATAGTCTCGAACGCTCATCCTTACCATGACAACAGCACCATCCACGAGGTACTCAGGGTTCCCTGGGTAAAAGATGAAATTCGAAAAGTGAGCACAAATTACATCAACAGGCTCCATAACCACCCAAACACATTGGCCATCAACATCTTGGACAACAGCCAAACCGTCAGAAGACTTAAAAGAAAACACCCCTCGACCTGCCCATGGAGAATTTTTTTTTTTTTTTAAAACAAAAAAAGGGGTTTTTTAATTTTTTTTTAAAGGGGGAAAAATTGGGGGTTTGGGTAACCTGGGGAAAAAAAAAAAAAAAAAAGGGGGGGGGGGGGGAAAGGGGGGTTTTTTTTTTTTTAAAGGGAAGTTTTGGGGGAAAAAAGGGGAAAAAATTAAAAAAAAATTTTTTTTTAAAATTTAAAAAAGGGGGAAAAAAGGAAATTTAAAAATAATTTTTTTAAAAGGGGGTTTTTTAAAAAAAAAAAAAAGGGGGGGGAAAAAGGTTTTTTTGGGTTTTGGTTTTTTTTGGGGGGGGAAATGGGTTTGGGGAAAATTTTGGTTTTTTTTTTTTGGGGCCGGGAAAAAAGGGTTTTAAATTTTTGGGGTTTTTTGGGGGGGAAAAAAAAAGGGGGGGGGTTTTTTCTTTTTAAGGAAAAGGGGGAAAATTTTTTTTAAAAAAAATTTTTTTTCCCAAAATTAAATTTTTTTTTTTTTTTTAAAAAAATTTGGAAAAATTTTTTTTTAAAATTTTTCCCCAATTCTTTTAAAAAAAAAATTTCAAAAAAATTTTGGGGGAAAAAATTTTTTTAAAAAAAAAACCCCCTTTTTTTTTTTAAAAAAATTTAAAAAAAAAAATTTTGGGGGGGGGGTTTTGGTTTTTTGGGGGGTTTGGGGGAAAAGGGGGTTAAAAAAAAAAGGTGGCCCCTTTTTTTAAAATTATTTGGGGTTTTAAGGGGGGGAAAAAAAGGGGGGCCAAAATTTAAAACCTTTTAAAATTTGGGGGGGGATTTTTTTTTTGGGGTTTTAAAAAGTTAAAATAATGAAGTTTTACTGTTGCATTATTAAATTAGTGCAACATAAAGATGCATTAGATGGTAGACCTTAGTAAAATGAGCTGGTTGTAGAAAACGTGTCACAAAACCTATATAGGGGTGGTGAGGTCGGGCGAGGCATGTCATATGAGAAAAATTTCACAAGTGAAATATATATGACTATGTATATGGAGTGAGTCTTGCCGGCATGTCATATATAAATAATATATGAAAATAATCATATAGAAGGCAATATGATTAAAAAGTTAAAAATAATGAAGTTTTAATGTTGTATTATTAAATTAGTGCAACAAAAAGATACGTTAGATGGTAATACTAAATAAAATAAAAGCATTGCAGAAAACGTGTCACAAAACCTCTATAGGTGGTGAGGTCGGGCAGGCATGTCATATGAGAAAAATTTCTACAAGTGAAATATATATGACTATGTATATGGAGTGAGTCTTGCCGGCATAAGTCATATATAAATAATATATGAAAATAATCATATAGAAGGCAATATGATTAAAAAGTTAAAAATAATGAAGTTTTACTGTTGTATTATTAAAAGCATTGCAGAAAACGTGTCACAAAACCTTTATAGGGGTGGTGAGGTCGGGCAGGTATATCATATGAAAAAAATTTCACAAGTGAAATATATATGACTATGTATATGGAGTGAGTCTTGCCGGCATAAGTCATATATAAATAATATATGAATATAATCATATAGAAGGCAATATGATTATACAAGTTAAAAATAATGAAGTTTTGCTGTTGTATTATTAAATTAGTGCAACATAAAGATACATTAGATGGTAGACCTTAGTAAAATGAGCTGGTTGTAGAAAACGTGTCACAAAACCTATATAGGGGTGGTGATGTCGAGCAGGCATGTCATATGAGAAAAATTTCACAAGTGAAATATATATGACTATGTATATGGAGTGAGTCTTGTCGGCATAAGTCATATATAAATAATATATGAAAATAATAATCATATAGAAGGCAATATGATTAAAAAAGTTAAAAATAATGAAGTTTTACTGTTGTATTATTAAATTAGTGCAACAAAAAGATACGTTGGATGGCAATACTAAATAAAATAAAAGCATTGTAGAAAACGTGTCACAAAACCTATACATTTTTTTTTTTCGTCAATAATTATTTATTTAAAATCTGTCTGTACGGACAATAATTAAATTTTTTGAGGCAGCCTTGTCGATTAAATTCTCACAAGAGATGGTTGGTAGGGTTCTGGAGGGCTAATCATCATTCTCCATGGGCAGGTCGAGGGGGTGTTTTCTTTTAAGTCTTCTGACGGTTTGGCTGTTGTCCAAGATGTTGATGGCCAATGTGTTTGGGTGGTTATGGAGCCTGTTGATGTAATTTGTGCTCACTTTTCGAATTTCATCTTTTACCCAGGGAACCCTGAGTACCTCGTGGATGGTGCTGTTGTCATGGTAAGGATGAGCGTTCGAGACCATTCTCAGAGCCTTGTTCTGCAGCCTTTGGATGTTCCTGCAGTTTGATTTGCAGGCAGTGCCCCACAGCTGGATGCCATAAGTCCAGATTGGCTTAATGATGGTTTTGTAGACGAGCAGTTTAAGTTTGCTTTTAAGCTTCGAGCGTCTTCCAATGA